>NW_020172187.1:2852779-2853985 GCF_003031525.2 Neophocaena asiaeorientalis asiaeorientalis
TATATATATATATATATATGGGTATATATGTATACATACTACATATATGTATGCACTATATATAGTGTGTATACACTCTATATACATTGCAGTCATGTTTTATATATTTGTTAAATGTTGGTAATTAATAACAGATCACTTCCAAAGTGATTGTGCTAACTTACACTCCTATTAGCATGTATGAATTTCCCTTTTCTATACAAGCACACATCACTCTGCAGGTCACCCATTTTTATTATAGTCACTTTTGCAAATACATAGCAGTGCTTTATTTTGGTTCAATTTTTATATCTATATTAACTAATAAGAGTGGGTGCTTCGAATCTTTATTGGTAAGTTTATTTTTTGTGTGAAGAACCTATTTAAGTTCTTTTTTGATTGGTTTATGTATATACATATATGTATGTGTATCTAGAGAGTTTTTGTAATATATAATCATAATATATACACATATGTATAATTTACATATTTTTATTCATTTGCAGGCATTTCTAATATACTCTGCATTTGCTAGTTATCAGTGTTAAAAGTGTTTTGTCCCATTCTCTTATTCAGTTTTCAACCTTTAAATAGTGTCTTTGAACTAATAGATGTTCTTATTTTTTTCTTTTATCTTTACTGGAGTATAATTGCTTTACAATGGTGTGTTACTTTCTGCTTTATAACAAAGTGAATCAGTTATACATATACATATGTTCTCATATCTCTTCCCTCTTGCGTCTCCCTCCCTCCCACCCTCCATATCCCAACACTCTAGGTGGTCACAAAGCACTGAGCTGTGCTATGGGGCTGCTTCCCACTAGCTATCTATTTTACATTTGGTAGTGTATATATGTCCATGCCACTCTCTCGCTTTGTCAGAGCTTACACTTCCCCCTCCCCATATCCTCAAGTCCATTCTGTAGTAGGTCAGTGTTTTTATTCCTGCCTTACCCCTATGTTCTTCATGATATTTTTTCCCTTAAATTCCATATATATATATATATATATATATGTGTGTGTGTGTGTGTGTGTGTGTGTGTGTAATGTTGGACACT
This sequence comes from Neophocaena asiaeorientalis asiaeorientalis, assembly GCF_003031525.2. NCBI lineage: Eukaryota > Metazoa > Chordata > Mammalia > Artiodactyla > Phocoenidae > Neophocaena > Neophocaena asiaeorientalis. Next base: position 2,853,817 of record NW_020172187.1, read on the forward strand.
TAGGTAGCTGCCATCTCCTGGCTATTGTAAATAGAGCTGCAATGAACATTTTGGTACATGACTCTTTTGGAATTATGGTTTTCTCAGGGTATATGCCCAGTGGTGAGTTTGCTGGGTCATATGGTAGCTCTATTTGTAGTTTTTTAAGGAACCTCCATACTGTTCTCCA
>NW_020172187.1:2854262-2854497 GCF_003031525.2 Neophocaena asiaeorientalis asiaeorientalis
TTACATTTAGGTCTTTAATCCATTTTGAGCTTATTTTTGTTTATGGTGTTAGGGAGTGATCTAATCTCATACTTTTACATGTACCTGTCCAGTTTTCCCAGAACTGCTTATTGAAGAAGCTGTCATACTCCACTTTACATTGCTGCCCCCTTTATCAAAGATAAGGTGACCACATGTGCGTGGGTTTATCTCTGGGCTTTCTATCCTGTTCCATTGATCAATATTTCTGTTTTTG
>NW_020172187.1:2854757-2873382 GCF_003031525.2 Neophocaena asiaeorientalis asiaeorientalis
GTTGTGTCTCCATTGTCATTTGTTTCTAGGTATTTTTTGATTTCCCCTTTGATTTTTCAGTGATCACTTCATTATTAAGTAGTGTATTGTTTAGTCTCCATGTGTTTGTATTTTTTACAGATATTTTCCTGTAATTGATATCTAGTCTTATAGTGTTGTGGTCAGAAAAGATACCTGATACAATTGCAATTTTCCTAAATTTACAAAGGCTTGATTTGTGACCCAAGATATGATCTATCCCAGAGAATGTTCCATGAGCACTTGAGAAAAAATGTGTATTCTGTTGTTTTTGGATGGAATGTCCTATAAATATCAATTAAGTCCATCTTGTTTAATGTATTATTTAAAGCTTGTGTTTCCTTATTTATTTTCATTTAGGATGATCTGTCCATTGGTGAAAGTGGGGTGTTAAAGTCCCCTACTATGAATGTGCTACTCTCAATTTCCCCTTTTATGGCTGTTAATATTTGCCTTATGTACTCCTGTGTTGGGTGCACAAATATTTACAATTATATCTTCTTCTTGGATTAATCCCTTGATCATTATGTAGTGTCCTTCTTTGTCTCTTCTAATACTCTTTATTTTAAAGTCTATTTTGTATGATATGAGAATAGCTACTCCAGCTTTCTTTTGCTTTCCATTTGCATGGAATATGTTTTTCCATCCCGTCACTTACAGTCTATATGTGTCTCTAGGTCTGAAGTGGGTCTCTTGTAGACAGCATATATACGGGTCTTGTTTTTGTATCCATTCAGCCAGTCTGTGCCCTTGGTGGGAACATTTAATCCATTTATATTTAAGGTAATTATCGATATGTATGTTCCTATTACCATTTTCTTAATTTTTGGGGGTTTGTTTTTAGAGGTCTTTTCCTTCTCTTGTGTTTCTCACCTAGAGAAGATCCTTTAGCACTTGTTGTAAAGACGGTTTGGTGGTGCTGAACTCTCTCAGTTTTTGCTTGTCTGTAAAGTTTCTAATTTCTCCGTCAAATCTGAATGAGAAACTTGCTGGGTAGAGTAATCTTGGTTGTAGGTTTTTCTCTTTCATCACTTTAAATATGTCCTGCCTGTCCCTTCTGGCTTGCAGAGTTTCTGCTGAAAGTTCAGCTCTTAACCTTATGGGGATTCCCTTGTGTTATTTATTGTTTTTCCCTCGCTGCTTTTAATATGTTTTCTTTGTATTTAATTTTTGCCAGTTTGATTAATGTGTGTCTTGGCATGTTTCTCCTTGGATTTATCCTGTATGGGACTCTCTGTGTTTCCTGGACTTGATTAACTATCTCCTTTTCCATATTAGGGAAGTTTTCAACTATAATCTCTTCAAATATTTTCTCAGTCCCTTTCTTATCTCTGCTAATGGGTGGGGTTGTCTTCCTGTCTTGCTAGTTGTTTGGCATAGGGTGTCCTGTACTGTACCTTGCTGGTCGTTGAGTGAAGCTGGGTGTCAGTGTTGAGATGGAGATCTCTGGGAGATTTTCGCCATTTAATATTATGTTGAGCTGGGAGGTCTGTTGTAAACCAGTGTCCTGAAGTTGGCTCTCCCACCTCAGAGGCACAGCACTGACTAAAAGAAAGAAAGAAAGAAAGAAAGAAAGAAAGAAAGAAAGAAAGAAGATAAAATAAAATGAAGGTAAAATAAAATAAAATTATTAAAATAAAAATTATTAAGAAAAAAAATTTTTAAGTAAAATGAAAAAAAAAGGACAGATAGAACCCTAAGACAAATGATGAAAACAAAGCTATACAGACAAAATCTCACACAGAAGCATACACATAACCACTCACAAAAGGAGGAAAAGGGGAAAAAATAATAAACCTTGCTGTCAAAGTCCACCTCCTCAATTTGGGATGTTTCATTGTCTGTTCAGGTATTCCACAGATGCAGGGTACATCAAGTTGATTGCGGAGATTTAAGCCGCTGCTCCTGAGGCTGCTGGGAGCGATTTCCCTTTCTCTTCTTTGTTCGAACAGCTCCTAGGTTTCAGCTTTGGATTTGGCCCTGCCTCTGCAGGTAGGTCGCCGGAGGGCGTCTGTTCTTTGCTCAGGCAGGATGGGGTTAAAGGAGCCACTGATTTGGGGACTCTGGATCACTCAGGCAGGGGGGAGGGAGGGGTACGGATGCTGGGCGAGCCTGCGGCGGCAGAGGCCATTGTGACGTTGCACCAGCCTGTGGCGCAACGTCCGTTCTCCCAGGGAAGTTGTCCCTGTATCCCGGGACCCCGGCAATGGCGGGCTGCACAGGCTCCCCAGAATTGGGGTGTGGATAGTGACCTGTGCTCACACACAGGCTTCTTGGTGGCGGTAGCAGCAGCCCTAGCATCTCATGCCCGTCTCTGGGGTCCGCGCTTTTAGCCACGGCTTGCACCCATCTCTCGAGCTCCTTTAAGCAGCGTTCTTAATCCCCTCTCCTCAGCGCACCAGGAAACAAAAGGGGAAGAAAAAGTCTCTTGCCCCTTCGACAGCTCCAGACTTTTCCCTGGACTCCTTCCCGGCCAGCCAATGACACTAACCCCTTGAGGCTGTGTTCACGCCTCCAACTCCGGTCCTCTCCCTGCACTCTTACCAAAGCCTGAGCCTGAGCTCCCAGCCCCACCCACCCTGGCGGGTGAGCAGATAAGCCTCTCGGGCTGGTGAGTGCCAGTCGGCACTGATCCTCTGTGCGGGAGTCTCTCTGCTTTGCCCCGCACACCTGTTGCTGTGCTCTCCTCCGCGATCCCAAAGCTTTCCCCCTCTGCCACCCACAGTCTCCGCCCCCGAAGGGGCTTCTAGGGTGTGGAAACCTTTCCTACTTCACGGCTCCCTCCCACTGGTGCAGGTCCCATCCCTATTCTTTTGTCTCTGTTTATTCTTTTTTCTTTTGCCCTATCTAGGTACGTGGGGACTTTCTTGCCCTTTGGGAGGTCTGAGGTCTTCTGCCAGCATTAAGTAGGTGTTCTGCAGGAGTTGTTCCACGTGTAGATGTGTTTCTGATGTATCTGTGGGGAGGAAGGTGATCTCTGCGTCTTACTCTTCTGCCATCTATCCCCTCTCTGAGCCCAGAACTGTCCATTTTTATCAAAGAAATTAAAGCAGCCTCAGGCAGCCTGTGTTCAGAATATGAAAAGAACACTCACTACTCAATAATAAGAAAATAACACAATTTAAAATATTTTCTATATATGAAGGTAAATTTCATTAAGTAAGACATACAAATGGTTAATAAACATGACAAGTTACTCAAAATCTTTATTCTTATGAGAATGCAAATTGAATTGAGATACTATTTTACAACCACTAGAAGAGCTATAATAAAGAAAATGGACAATATTAAATGTTGGCAAGAATGTGAGAAACAGGAACTCTCACAGATTGATGGTGTGAATGAAAAATGGCACAGCTACCTTGCAAAACAGTTTGGCAGTTTCTTATAAAGTTACACATAGGGCTACCCTGGTGGTGCAGTGGTTGAGAGTCCGCCTGCCGATGCAGGGGACACGGGTTCGTGCCGCGGTCTGGGAAGATCTTACATGCCGCGGAGCGGCTGGGCCTGTGGAGCCATGGCCGCTGAGCCTGTGCTCCACAATGGGAGAGGCCACAACAGTGAGAGGCCCGCGTACCACCAAAAAAAAAAAAAAAAAAATGTTACAAATAAATTTACACCTCAGCAATTTCTCTGTCAGGAATCTGTGCAAGAGCTACTAAAGTATATATCCACCCAAATACCTGTGAGTGAATTAATTGCTCATAAAAGTTAGTTGCTAAGAGAGTAGGTCTTAAAAGTTCTCATCATGAGAAAAAATAAGACAAACAGTAACTGTGTGTGGTTATGAATGTTAACTAAACTTATTGTGATGATGATCTCACAATATATACATACATTGAATCATTATGCTATACACCTGAGACTAAGAATGTTATGTGTCAATTACATCTCAATAAAAATGTTAAAAAGTAGAAACAACCGAAATGTTTACCAACTTGTGAATGAATAAACAAAATATTATATATATTTTGAATTGCTCTTTGGCAATAAAGAGTAAAAGTAGTGATACATGCATGAAAAATCCTCAAATATTTTATTCTAAGGAAAGAAGCCAATCACAAAAGACAATATATTGTACCATTCCATTTATATGAAATGCCCAGAAAAAGCAAATCTGTAGAGACAGAAAGATTAATGGTTGCCTGAAGCTGGATTTGGGGACAAAGAGTGACCATAAAAAAGCCCTTTTTTGGTAATGGAGATGTGCTGAAGCAGGGTAGTGCTGACGGTCCAATAGCTATATACACTTGCAAAAATTATTGAGTTATAGATTCGCAGTGGGTGAATTCTATGACCTGTAAATTATACCATGATAAACGTGTTTAAGAAGATTTCATGAACTCTAGAGACTTTTTCTATACCAAGTTTTTGTACATGCCTATGTTCATATTTTCTTTCTGTGTGTGTTTCATCTTTTAAGGTCCATTCTGTGTGGAGTCAATGGAACATTGTGTTTCTCAGTCTTGTTGGAAAGGAGAAATTAGTCAAAATAAAAGCTCAGCTTACATTTTGGAATGCAAAGAAGGATATCTCAATCAAAGCTGTGAAACCTATGTCAATGAGTGTTCACCAAAACCATGTCAGAATGTTACTGACTGCATTGATATTCCAATGGTAAGTCTGAATCTAACATACAAGGGAGTGGTTTTAAAATATATTTTACCATTACTAAGCTGTTTGAAAAGTACAAATAATTAAACTTCTAATTAACATATTGTAATTTTCAAACTCAGGAACATCAGAAAATGTATTTGACTTGCTTATTTTCACTGTTCCCATTTTAAATAGAAACCCCAATTTCAAAACTACTCTTCAATTTTAATTTTTGTTATTCTGACAGAAGTCTCCTTTGTGAACAATATGTTTGTAAACTTTTCATTTTTAGTTATTTAAAAATATTTTCTTTATTATTTGATTATTTTATATTATTGCATTTTAACATTTTATTTAATAGTTAAATAAATAAGAATAGGAAATAATTTAGTAGTTCCCACAAATGACAATCTTTCATTTTGGTAAGATTCATTCATAATATGAATTAATATTCATACCTTAAAGATTTCCTCACTCACATGTCCAGGGGTCAATGCTGGTTGTCAACCACATCCTCAACTGGAACTATCAGCCATATCCTAAATAAAATTATTTTGTGTGGCTTGTGTGTCCTCACAGCATGGTGGCTGGGTTCCAAGCATTCCCAGATAACCAGACTCTGTATGTCCATTTTAAACCTAGCCTTTAAAGTCACAGAGCATCCTTTCCCCATAGTCACAGCTTGCTTACACTCAAGGGGGTAAATATGGCCCCAATTCTCAATTAGGGAGATGTTGAAATAAGGTAGTAGGAAGAGTGTGTGACATGGGAAACAATGTTGGGACGTTTTGGAAAATAGAATCTTCCACATTGTTGCACTGAGTGAGAACTTCTACTACCTGCTTATGAAAATAATTTCCATCTCTCCCCATGTAAGAATCCTTTTATTATCTTTGAGATATACAGATTTCTTTTTGTAAAAAATACTTTTTAATCTTTTCTAGGATATCATGTGCATGTTTTCACCAATATGTACGGTCAAGCATTGTAAGCAACTTCAAACACCACTGGAGTCTTTTCCTTGCAAGATTAATGCCACAAGTATGAAATATGAGAAAGATTATCATTGCAGGTATAATTAACTTCCTATTTTTAAACAAAAATATATGAATTTTAAATCCTGTGGACAAAAATAAAACAATGTTCTGTTTTAAGCTTAAAAAACTTTAATGGCTTATAGTATTTTATTTCCAGTTAAAGTAGAAAAATCTTAATGCTTTTTCTATGAAATGTTTAAATGTTGTGGCATTGGTTTTAAATAAATATTGGAGCAATTCATTTTTTTTTTTTGCGATACGCGGGCTTCTCCCATTGTGGAGCACAGGCTCCGGACTCGCAGGCTCAGCGGCCATGGCTCACAGGCCCAGCCACTCTGCGGCTTGTGGGATCTTCCCGGACCGGGGCACGAACCCATGTCCCCTGCATTGGCAGGCGGTCTCTCAACCACTGCGCCACCAGGGAAGCCCTGGAACAATTCTTAATCATAATTTGGGCATACCATCCTAAAACATCTATTTTGTTTTGTAATGAAGATGTTTAGGATAGCTGGATAATATTTGAAGGTCTAGAAGGAAGAGATAATGTAAGTGCCCACAGTATTATTTCTACTGTACACACACATCCTTACTATTATTGTTTGAAAGGGTAGACCCATTGTCTCTTCCTGCAATTCACAGACCTCAGCTGAGAGTTTTCTTTTAGGATCTTTAGGCAAAGTTTTAGGAAACAGTGTCTTATTTAAATAAAGACTTGCTAAAAATTACCGACTTGTAAATGACAGAAGTGAATTAGTTATCTGGGACTATCACTTTAGACCATTTTAAATAGCTTTATAGTTAATTTCTCACACCATCAAGAAGTGTAATTTGTACTCTTCACACTTGCTTGACTTTTATCTTGCTAGACTTTTATCTGCTTAAAGAAAGTTCTGTTAGGCATTATTGAAGGGCAGTAAACAAGCTCAGAACTTTTAGAATATCCATAAAAGCAGAACATTAAAAGCTGTGGTAGGGACTGAGTGAACTGATGAGGATGATTATAATTTTTGCGACTTTCTGTTTGAATTAAAAAAATAATTAAAAAAATTAAAAAATAAAAGCTGTGGTACAGGAAAACCTTAAAAGTACACAAAAAATCCGGGCACGTATATCACAGATGCATGTGCATTATAGATGTACAGTGGACACTATTTTCATCAATTTCAAAGACTCTAAATGCAAAGTTAAAAAACATATTAAGCTTTTAAAATTTGACATTTTCAAAAGTGAATGGAGAGAAACCTCCTCAATATATAAAGACCTTAGAACATCCAACCCATCAAGTCAAATCTGTGGATGCATTCAATCTTATATTAGCTCACCTATAAATCGAGCTATTATCCTTTTAACAATATTGGCTTTTTAATTTATAATTTCTAGTTCTGAGCCTTATAGGACTAGTATATTTGTGAGTCTACTTAGAAAAGTGATCAGCTTTAAAAATATGGATAGCATTATATAAATATAGGTAAATATGCATTCATATATATATTTTTTATCAAGTATGATGCTTTTATTGGTTTTTATTATTAGCATTATTCTAGTTGTCTAGAAGGCTTTGTTTTATATTTTATCATCAAAGGGAAAACTAGATAACTGGAGGCATTGTTGTCATCACTCAGTTTACTGTTATATTATTAATTAATATATTTAATTTTAAAATGATGGAGTTTGATCTTGAATGCTTTGTAAAGCATGTTTTAGATAGGATGAAAGTTATAGAAATTCAAGTTAGGTTTCCCTAGGATGGATGAAATATGTCAAATAGGTAACTAGTTGTAACAACTTTGAAGTAAACTTACTCGTGAAATTAATATGAGCCACTGTATGCATTCTAATTGTTGAGATTGCCCACATTCTTTAAAAATTTACATTGAGCACAATATACATTGTGCTCACTCATCTTGAATCTACTTAATTAAAAACGTTGTCCCCTCTATTGATTAAATTAGGCTACCAATTAAAAGAGGGTGAAAGATAAGAAAAGTGACAGGAGAGTAAAAGTAAAACTTATTCAAAGGGCAGAAATAACACAGACTAATTTGAATGATGACTGAAAACCCAAGCTTCAGAAATCAGTAAGAATGTGGGGAACACAAAACAGTTTCCAGCCCCCAGATTCTCCCATCCACAAACTCACCAATGACAGTGCAAAAAAGTTGCTAACTTTGACTCACATGAAGTAAAGGTCATATGATCAATATAAACTAATAAAACATGAAGTTGAAACAATGAAAAAAATAGTCTTGAAAGCGACTTTTCTTTTCTCAAAGGAGATTAAGAGAATCACTGAAAATAATGAGAAAATCAAACACCCTTTGACTTAAATGCTTTTAGTTAAAAATTTATCTGTGCATTGTTATATTAGAAGGTATGTGTTTCTGGAACAGTGATTCTCACACTAGCTGTACCAGACTTTAGCTGCATTAGAAACTCCTGAAAGGCTGTTTAAAACACAGATCATTTTTCCCTTCCCCTAGAGTTTCTAATTCAGTCAGTCTGGGGTGGGGATTGCAAATGTGCATTTCTACAAAATTCTCCAGAGATGCTGATCTGAGTTCAAACAGCATCAATGCAGAAAATCCTCCTACACCTTTTCACCTACTTCATCCACACATCTCAACCTAAGCTTTTACTTTTTTTTTATTATGAATCTGGGGAAAAAAGTGTGGGGTTGGAAAGGAGTAAAATGAAGAGAGGAGAACAGAAAGGTGATAATGCTATCAGTTTCTCTACTTGAACGTATGGACTAGGTCTAAATTACTATGATCAAATGAGAGAGGAAATAAACTTACCTCCTGAGAATCCTTTGGCTTCTTGAGATGTCCATGGTAAATGGTGATAAGAGGTTCACCTTGATGGCCTTGAAGTTAGATCCTAGTGGGGCAATTGAGAGTGTTGGCAAGGAGTTAGGGGTGTGAGGGCTTGTCAGGAGCTCAGTGGATAGCCCGGAAACTCCTTCAAAGGCAATGTTGAAGCTGCAGTCTCTGGGGCCCCCTTTCCCTATGTGAGAGGTGATGTCCAGGGCACTGCCCAGCACAGCTCCAGTGAGGCCTTCCAGGTCCTAACTAGCTCTCTGCTGGAGGCTGGGGACTGAAGGCGCAGGGCACTGGAGGGCAGGGCATCACAACTGGAGAAAGCAGTACTCTACATTCTCCACTACACACCAGGGATGGGAGTGCATGTCCCACCAGACCACACGAGGGCTTTGAAGCGTGTCAGGACCCACTGTTCTGATACTGCCATCACAAACAATCACACAATCACATACAAACACGAGTACATACGCAGAGACACACACACTTAGCTATTTTAATATTTACTGAATGCAGTGACTCTAATATTGTCTAATGTAAAGATGATTGCCTTCTGAATATTCAGAATAAAATGAAGAAACATGAATCAGGAAATAGAGAGTAATGCAACCAGCGAGTGTCTTTCTCTTACATCATTTTTTTTTTCTAGCCTGAAAATCAATTGTTTAAAAAATATTTATTGAGAGTTATCTTTGTAAAAGACACCATAAACTAGATAATAATAAGTACTATGGTTTTAAAAAATCAGAAATTATGTTATATATACATGTTTTTGCTTTCTAAACTTTTTATTTTCTCCACTCAAATTCTAAGATATTTCATGGGATAATAATGTTCTATTTTATTCTCTCAGCTTGTTTTTTTTTTTTTTTTTTTCCCGTTTCCTACTCAGAGTTGCATTTATAGCTTGTGCTGCTTAAGTGTCAATTCAGTGTATTAACATACTTTTTTTTTTTTTTCTCACATCAGTTTCAGCATTTCATTAGTCTGTATGATGTCTCTCCACATCAGCCATGGGTGGGGTTAGGGTTTTCAGTGTCTGTCACAAGTAAACCTAATTAAGCATGAACTGTGACTTTGAAATAGAACATCGTAACACAGACATATATAGGTCAACATATTTCCTTTCAACAAATAATAAAGTTATATTTTCATATTAATTTTGAAAAATTCTTTTAAAAATAGCAATCACACATTTGGATGAGGAACTTGGTCACCCAATAACTCCTAACTAACAGGAAACTTCAATCTCTTGGAGTTAATTATCTCAAAAGCTAGGTTGCTACATTTTTCTTTCCTTGAAATCAATAGCCATATTTATAAGGCTAAGCTTTCCTTTTGAATAAATCATTCTGAAATTTGAAACTTAACATGGTAAAAAAGTTTGTTAAAGTTTAACCACAGTATTAAAATTTCAGATTATGGTTATAAACTCTATTCCAACTGAAGATATCTGGGGCATTGTTTACATTTCTTCATCAAGAGGACCTTCTGCTTTATTCATATAATTTTATATTTTCAGGGACTGTTATAATTGACAGAAGTCATCCTTAAATTTGGCCCCCTATGTGCTTCATTTTGAAAATATATGTATAATTTCTTCTCTTAGTCCTGAAGCTATTAATTTCCCTGTGAATAATAACTAACAAAACATAATGACAGAAGTTAGTACAGAGCTATATACATAAAGGTTGAATTAGTATCCTGTAACCTCCAAGTCTTCCAGCTCATACCTGATCAAATCAATCTTAGCCCCACACTGCTCTGTACAGCCTCTAATGCTTCAATATCCAATATTCTCTGCTGTGCCCTCGGGATCTCATTTGTCAGCAGCAAATTCTGCAACACCACACTCTCTTTATATACCTTCCTTTCTGTTTTCTGGCTGAAACCTGGAGTCTTCTTTGGTGGCTCTATCCATTCACCCACAACCTGCGTACATCTGTTGAGGAACTGTGTAGGTAGCCTTGCCATTGTTGCCATATCCAGACCAGTTTTCTTTCCCCTCAAAAGCCTGTCTATTTTTAGCACATAGCTATTCCATAGATCATTCTCTCCCTAACTCTGTTTCTCTGTCCCCAGGCTCCTTTCAAGCATCTCCTCTTCTCTTAGGTCCTGTCCATCCCCAACTATGGCTCTAGCATCTGGCTTGTGTTCTTTTCTCTACAACTATTGTCATCTTTCTTGATGACTTCAGCATCCATCTTGGGAATCAACCTACCTGATTGCTTAAATCCTTTGATGGTTATTTTATAATTTTTTTCCTCCTCCATCTAATCTTGACCCATTCCCCATGGTCATGTCTTATTATTCATCGTGAACTGTAACTGCACACCCTACAAACCTTGATTTAAATGTTTGCACTCTCTGATCATCGTATCATGTATTTAAGAATGTTATTTAAGTGTTTTATTTCCTTGACTTCAGGCTGAGTTATGAGGATGTCATTTTCCTTGTGAATGAGATTCTGGAGTTTCTCTTAGATTTCAAGCCATGGGGGTGGGAGGGGTGGGGGTAGTGGAGGCACATGATGGTTGATTACCTGAAACTCAACAGGTTTCCTCTGCCTTTGGGGTAAACTTCCCTGGGTCAAGGGTCACATATGGTGTTTTGGGGCTTCCTTCTTGGTTTGTAATGATAGTGTTAACATTTTGGGCCAATTTTTCATGATCAATAAGCCCTGGATTGTTTAGAAACATCTTTCTCTGAGATTCTGTTGCCTAATCTTCATCTAGCAGTCTGTCAACCTGGTCTCATTAATGACTGAATATTAGTTCTTCATTTAATTCATAGCCCTGGCTCTCATCTTTTAAAACCATACTCCAGAATAATACAAATACAAGTGAGTATATTGATAGCTAGTCTTGTCCAATTTAATTCATTCCCACTTAAAAGGAAAATTAAAACATGATAGCGATAACTCATCACAATTTTAGGATATTTTGTTGCTTCCCTCTTTCTGCCATCCACATCCCAATTAGGAAAAGTGAACAAGATACCTTTCATAAATAAGTGGTATTTGGAATGATTTCTGGATCTCTGGTTAGTTCCTCAGGATAAAAGAAGCAAGGTAAGCAAAGCTTCACAGGTTTCATCAGTGGAGTAGAAGAGTACAATACATTTAAATTTAAATCATACTTTAATAACAGCTCTAAAACTAGTCATATGACCAAAGCAACTGACTTAACTTTTTTGAATATATTTCCTCATTTATATCATAGTGGTAATAATTAATATCACACAAGAATTATGAAAATTGAATTAGAAAATAATACATTTGTGAAAATAATTAACCTAGTGGCTGGCACATTGTAGATCTTAAAAAAAATGCATGGTTATTCCTGATGGATGAAGGTATGATTTAATTCTCAAGGTGAGTTTGCAAAGCTGAGCCTCAAACAGCAGGAAAGGTGAATTACTGAAGTGTTTTACTGATGCTATTTTCATTGGACTGTGTCAATGTGGCCTTGGGTTCTTTTATGAAATTATACAGTGTACTTAATAAATTTAAAATAATGACTGTATGGTACAATTCATTTTATTATTAACTCAGCTTGTAACAACTTCATTTTAACAAGTATAATTTTTGGTCATAATTCTCTGGTGTGTACTTTAGAGAGACATATTATCATTTGATTTGATGCCCAATTCACTTGATAGCAGAAGTTTACTAAATGTGAGTTAAAAGACTGGAATATTTCTCATGAATTAATGAGAGTGAAGGCAAAGAAAGCCTGAACACCACTGTGTGTTCTTTAGCACCTTATTGATTGCAGCTAATGCACTGCAGTGGACTGGAATCCAGATTGATTTCCTGTCTGTCTCAGTCTTTAGATAGTGATGCCATTGGCTAGGAATGCCCGGGGCCCTCACCTGGTCTGCACTACCTGTGGCAGCCCCCAAGGACATTTCCCCAAAGAGAACCAATGTTCTGGCTAGGGTGGCTCTTATGGGTCTTATTATGACTGCAAGACGCACCTCAGCAGCAGCCATCAGGGAACTTAAGAAAAGTCCTGATAATACTCACAGGGCATGGAGGGTAAAGGGCACCAGCACCGACAGCCCTGTGACAAGGGGGGAAGAGAGAAAGACACAGAGAGAGAGAGAGAGGAGAGCCTGGGGCTCTCTGCCTTATTAGGGTTGAGGGTGGGGTCACTCGTTATTGGTGAATTTAAACCCTAACAGTGAGAATCAGGGAACAGGAAGGGTAAGGTGTGAAGGTGGGGTCACTCAAGAGGCCAGTTACCTGGGTCACTCAGGGGTCTCTAAAAAGGGAGCTCCAGGGTACGTGAGGCCAGGCTTCTTGTCTAGGCCCGAGTAGGCATCACACAGCTGGCAATATGTTTATTCCAGGTGGATGTGTGACAATGGATGCTATGGCAATCCAAAGCTTGATATCAGGCACTTAGATTACACTCAAAAAGCCTGATTGCTTTATAAAAAAGGTAACTATGACAACTAACAAAGAAACAAACAAAACCTTATATTTGGCCCAGCTATGACCATACACTGTCCACTGTAATTCTTTATAATATGTCTAAAATTCCTGTGTCGTCGTTAACTCCTGAGAGCATATCATCAGTATAGAATGGCTCTACTAGACATTAGAAACCTCACTTGCCATTTTTTCTTCACATTTTAATAATGCTTTCATTTATTCCAATAGTTTTCTAAAACCTATATTTTATTGTTAAATATCCATTTAGGCCAAAGTTGATTTTACTCTTATATCTCCAAAAGGTAATATTAAGACCATTCAATGAAGATGTAGTTTATTCACATTCCCTCTAAACAAATAAAACTTCTACTTTGTAAAGAACACAAGTATGTCCATACTGTTCTCCATAGTGGTATGGAGGTTCCTTAATAAACTACAAATAGAACTACCATATGACCCAGAAATCCCACTACTGGGCATATACCCTGAGAAAACCAAAGTTCAAAAAGAGTCATGTACCAAAATGTTCATTGCAGCTCTATTTACAATAGCCCAGAGATGGAAACAACCTAACTGTCCATCATCAGAAGAATGGATAAAGAAGATGTGGCACATATATACAATGGAATATTACTCAGCCATAAAAAGAAACGAAATTGAGCTATTTGTAATGAGGTGGATGGACCTAGAGTCTGTCATACAGAGTGAAGTAAGTCAGAAAGAGAAAGACAAATACCGTATGCTAACACATATATATGGAATCTAAGAAAAAAAATGTCATGAAGAACCTAGGGGTAAGACAGGAATAAAGTCACAGACCTACTAGAGAATGGACTTGAGGATATGGGGAGGGGGAAGTGTAAGCTGTGACAAAGCGAGAGAGTGGAATGTACATATGTACACTACCAAACGTAAAATAGATAGCTAGTGGGAAGCAGCCCCATAGCACAGGGAGATCAGCTCGGTGCTTTGTGACCACCTATAGGGGTGGGATAGGGAGGGTGGGAGGGAGGGAGACACAAGAGAGAAGAAATATGGGAACATATGTATACATATAACTAATTCACTGTTATAAAGCAGAAACTAACACATCATTGTAAAGCAATTATACTCCAATAAAGATGTAAAAATAAATAAATAAATAAAATAAACTGATCCCAGGCTGAATGCAAACAAACAAACAAACAAACAAAAGGAACACAAGTATGCATGGACAAAATCAATGATTGAAAACATAATGTGATAATAAATGTTGTATGTAATTTAAACAAAGCATTATTATTTTGGACAGCCTGTTAATAGACTTCTGTGAAAATATTTAAATTGCAAGTTTTTTTACTTACAGTGATGCATTTACAGTTGTATTCCAGGATTTACTGGAAAAAACTGTGAGAAAGTAATTGACCGCTACAGACTTTTCACCATCAACTGTCTGAATGAAGGATGGTGTTTCAATGTAATCGGAAGATTCAGAGTAAGTAATTTAGTTTGTGGCAAAGTAACTTAGCACCTCAAAATGCAACAGCTTTTGTCAGTCCCTATTTCAAATGCTTTTATTAATATAAGCCAGATAAATATATCATTTTCTGTATATTTAAATATGAGTTATATAAGGTTTAGTACTAGAGGTTTTTAACTTGTAAGAATTATGTTGGGAGGGCATTATTAAGTGTTCTAGTCAGTGTATTTATTATAAAATAAGTATATAACTAATTGAGTACTGGTTATATATGTCTGTATATATAAAACCATAGTTACTAATGCCTTCAGCTCTTGAGCCAGGTGGGAAATACAATTTGTCTGGTAGTCATTAGGGCATAAAATATATTATTTGTGGGGATAGTTTTCGAAATGACTTTACAAAAACAGAGTGTGTATGTTACACATGGTAAGGCATATCCTACAACTCAGAAGTTCCATTTTTAGGTAGGTCTATTGGGTAAATAATTACGTTTGTACTGAAAGAGATGTGTACAAAAATTTTCACTCCAAATCTGAATCAACCTAAGGCCTATGGATAGGAAAATGAATCAATTTATCCTGGCACAGTCATACCATGAGATTATAAAGAATGATTAAAATAGTGAATATGTATTAATATTTATAAATATCAAAGTATAATGTTGAATTTTAAAATATTATTGAAAAATTATATATGTAAATTATGATAATGATTAATTAAAATTTTGAAATACAAGCAAATCCATATTTACTATGATTGCATAGTCTATAGCAGAAGAGTAAACATTTACATGAGGGTTATTTACACACACTGGCTTTACTAGAAAGACACTTATAGGGATATAGGTTAGGGAGTGAAATGGGGCAGATGGGACTTCCAACATATCTGTAATGCTTTATTTTTTTTAGTTAACTTTTAGCAAATAAGGATGGTAAGATCATGCTGTTCATTTTATTATTTTCTCTACTTTTCTGGGTTATAAAATATTTTAATAAAATATGTTGAAAAAATGTGAATCCAGCTTATGGAATGGACCATGGAAAAATATATATGTGTACTTTTGTAAACATCCTAAAATATAATAATGTTACTGTACAAGAATACATAGTATAAGAACATAACCTTTAGCATTTGGCATTATAGTGTATCATAATGGTTATTACCTCATTTGATCTTCACATAAATCTCATTGCATTTTATAGAAAAATAAAATGTCTACTGAGCTTTTGAATATGACCTCAAGTTCACATATGT
Source organism: Neophocaena asiaeorientalis asiaeorientalis (assembly GCF_003031525.2). Lineage (NCBI taxonomy): Eukaryota > Metazoa > Chordata > Mammalia > Artiodactyla > Phocoenidae > Neophocaena > Neophocaena asiaeorientalis. Next base: position 2,870,379 of record NW_020172187.1, read on the forward strand.
CGATGGGGATGAGGCATATTGGAAAGTACTCCGACTCCAGAACTCATACTTGCAAACACTACACATATCTATGTTCAATATAAGGGATGTATTACCATTTCTTCTTCCTTTACAATGTACCTACCCTTTCCTGAGTAGCAAAATGTCTAGTTGAAATGCCTCTCCCATTTTGGTTTTAATTTATTTTATATTATCCTGTTTATGTTTTGGTTTTGGTTCCTGTTTTGTTTCAGGATAGTCTCTGAGTATTTATCTTTGACATATATGTTTATGTTTTTCTTCCTCCACTGCCGATTTTCCCTGGGCGGTCTCACCTTTGATAGCGCCTCAACAATTACCTGTATGTTATTGACTCTAACTCCAATTTGAATTTTTCTTTTAAGAAATTTAACTGAACTTTTCATCACCTTGCAGACTCTGCTTTCTTTCTTTTTTTTTTTTTGGTAATTCTAATTTAAGTTTAATGACTTCCATTAGATAAAATATTAGCAAGAAAGGAATGCTATTGGCCTGGTTAGTTCTATTTTCTTGTAACTTATAGATTTTTAATGAACAGCCATGAGATATGTATATCAAACCCCTTACAGCTATTTTTCCTATCTTTATATTTTATTTCTTTTACATATTTTATAATATTGATAAGAATTTCTAATAACAGGTGAAGAGAACTGTGCATACATTTGCCAATTTTAAGGGGAAAGCAATCAGACTTTCACTTGTACCCTTAGATATTTGGAGATAACCTCTATCAGATTGAAGACGTTCCCTTTGATTCCTAATTTACTGAGTCTGTATCATGAATGGTTGGTGAGGTTTGTCAATTGCTTATTCGGAATGTCTGAATGTAGTTAGAAGATCATATCATTTTTCTTTTGTAGTGTGTTAATATGGTGAAATATAGTAACTGATTTAGAATTCTGAGTAAATATTGCATCTTTAAGAAAACTTTTTCTTGGCCTTGAGACATTTTATCTATTTCTGTATTCAACTTATTACTAAAATACTTGTATTCATATATTAATAAAGAATGCTTAAATTTTAAATAATAAATAGTATAATAATATATAACTATTAAAATAATAAGACTGTACTTTTATTTTCTCATAGTGTCTTTATCAGATTTTAGCATCAGGGTTAATGTAGCCTCATAGAAATGAGTGGAGGGCTTCCCTGCTGGGACAGTGGTTGAGAGTCCACCTGCTGATGCAGGGGACAGGGGTTCCTGCCCCGGTCCGGGAAGATCCCACATGCTGCAGAGCGGCTGGGCCCGTGAGCCATGGCCACTGAGCCTGCGCATCTGGAGCCTGTGCTCCGCAATGGGGAATGCCACAACAGTGAGAGGCCTGCGTACCGAAAAAAAAAAAAAAACAGTGAAGATTTGTTCCCTCCCCCTCTATTACTTGTAACATTTTGTGTATAATGAACTATTTCTTATTCAAATATTTGATGGATGTCACCACTGAAGCATCTGGCCTGGGAGTTTTCTTAGGGGGAGAGTTTGTGATTATAAGCTTAATTAATTTGACATAGGACTAGACAACTCAGATTTTTTTTCCTTCTTTTCCTTACCAGTCTAAAAAAGTAAGTAAATGAAATAAAATATAAAGACAGAAAAAATAGAAGTAAGAGGGTTTGATATACATATCTCATGACCGTTTATTAAAAATTTATAAATTAAAAAATATAAAATTAACCAGTGAGTTTGTCTAAGAATAAATGATAAAATTATTAAGCTTCGAGGGAAAAAAAACAAGCAGAAAACAAAGGCTACTCCTCATGGCCTTTCACTGAGCAAAGGACACAAAAGCAATTGATTGGACAAGCTTAAAGCTTCTGCTCATCAAAACATAGAAAAATGGCAACCATACGCCAAGATTATCAAACTGAATTTTCATTAAAAATAAATATAATCCAGATGTTTATTGTTTACATGAGACAATCGAAATATAATGTCTTTACTGAAATAAAATGATGGGAAAAGATATATCAGTGTAATATCAGTAAAAGAAATTGGTGATGCTTATATTAATTTAATGTAAACTAGACTTTAAGGCATAAAATAAGAAATTTATGATGATTTTTAATAGCATAATTTCAATTAATGAAGAAAATACAAAAATTATAATGCTGTATATACTTAAAAATATCTTGTGTATATATATATTAACATATGTATGAAAAATATATAGGGGAATATTGATGGACCTTAAGGAGACATGCAGAGTCTAGCTCTAGGCCAAAATCTTATGCGCCACCTTTCACCCTCAACCCTAGACAATTAGGAGGCATTGCCCGGGCAGGCCTCGTGGGGGAAGTGGCCCACATTGGACTGAGTGCCCAGCCAGTGCTCCACAGGTGCCTGGAAAGAGTTGCAGTTGACACTCAGCCACACCCCAACCCCCCTCAGCCCGGCTCACATGCATTTTATTCCCAGTCCAAGCCCGTTTCTTTGTGTGGTGCGAGGGCCTCAGCTGGGACAGTCCCAGGAGCCTCCAGGGAGACCTCCTCATGGAGGGGCCTTGGCTGAGAGTTCTTCTGCACACCAACTTATTACTTCTCCACCCCTAGCCCTGCTTTCTCTCTCCAAGTCCAAGAAAAGTCAAAAGACTTTTTTTCGGGATCCTTGGTGTCCTTTCCATACCACATGGAAGAATGAGACAGCGTTCTCACATGTATACAGGGAAAATAGGACTTGATATCAACCCAATGCATGGCAATTTAGTAGAATGTACCCAAGGTTTTCAATCCATAATCATTCAAAATCTAGAAATACCTGAAGAAAACAAGATTACATCAAACATGTAGGAAATATTCACTATATTGTTACTTATTTTAGAATCAAATTAATCAAATTAAGCAAAAAATAGCTAAAAATTATAATGTACCCATATAATAGAACATACATCCAATTTAGTCTATACTTTTGAAGTGTATCATGATTTTTGGAAAATACTCAAATCAGAATGTTTAGTAAAAATTGGCTGTATTAGTCTAACTATAATTT
>NW_020172187.1:2873429-2884172 GCF_003031525.2 Neophocaena asiaeorientalis asiaeorientalis
CTCATAACAAAATAAGATGTTGTTTATGAACTTTCTGGGTTGTGGGAAAGGTCAACAGTCATGGCAGTTCTCCTCCTACCGCAGTCATCCTCCCAGAGTGCTCAGACATCTGAAGAGGTTGTATATCAGGCAGAATAACATTCAGGGGAGGGAGCGAGTCAGATGGTACAAGATGATGTAGCATCTGATGTTTTCCATCTCCATAATCATTTAGGACTTTATAAATTTTAATAAACATGAGATTTCCCTGGTATATTTGAATTACTTTTATGGAAACATGAAGTTTCTGAGGTCTGTGACCTGCGAGGTCCAGGGACAAATTAATACACATGGAGACAGAGAAACAGGGAACCAGAGAGAACTGTGGAGAATAGGGTTTGAGGATTCACAGAGAGGCTCCGAGTTAATCCCGGATGTAAGGGAAGACCAAGATTGATCGGAGTTTTGATGGCCAGTGGAGTCTGGATGATATTTGTATTATACAGATGTGTATATAGGCTAAAATGAAATAAACCAATAATTTGACAGTGGTTTACTCTAATTAATGAGATTAGACTAAAATTGTAATCAGAAAATTATGTCTTTTGATTACTCATTTAATTGAAGTAATATGAAGAATAAGGCATATCCTGTAATGACTTTAAGATTAGGAAGTTTATATTAAATGCAACAGGCTGGACAATATTAGGGGTAAAAGAGCCCATAGGTCAGAACCTTATTCATTCTAAGCCATGCTCTTCATCATGGGTTAAGTGTCTCTATTTTCAATTCAATTTCTTTCTAATTGAAGTGGCATAAAGATGGTAAACTTTCTCATTGAAATTGTAATGAAGAATTTCTAATCAAGCACTTTCACAATGTCAATTACATTCTCAATATTAATAATGTAAATGCCCTCATGATAAAACAATTGTTACTTTACAATTGATAGTCAGATTTCTAATAATCACTATGTATGAATAAATCATTGAAAACATTGAGTTCATAGCAAAAAAACTTACTGTAATTTTCATGTTTATAAAAATGAATAAATAACAGCCACTAAATTAAAAAATCTGATTGGTATTATGCACATCATAAAGTAAAAATATAGACACTATGCAATTATATACTATTTACACTGCCTCAGAGCAATGACTCAGAATTTCCTTTCCTTAGACTTTCAGTGATTTACTAGTAAATTTTATTTTATTTTTAACAGTTAATACGCATAGTTAGAACCACAATTTCTGGTTTGTGTCTATCCAAATACTTTATAGCTTCCTGATGTTATGACAGAATTGTTGGTTGCTGCTTGTTATACCATTAAAGAAAATGCCCCAAGAGCTTTGTACACAGTCTTTTGTTTCTCTTCTTTTACAACTGGTTCAGGGATACAGATAGAAGGATGCAGTTTATGTTTTATCTCATCTTTGTGTAAGTCCTTATAAGGCTTCATTGGTGAACCAACAAAAAACAAATTTTAAAGCTCATTTAGTTTAACATCACCATCTATTTTATTTATCTCTTCTATTTCCCCTCTCTAGTTAAATCTTTTTTTTAACAATTAGTTTCCACAAGCGTGAGTTATGCAAACTCACACTGAAAAAAGTAAATCTCCAAATAGAATTCAATATGAGTACAAGTTGCATGTGTTGTCGAATTTAGAATTCTAAAATTTAGTTTCAACAACAGAAAGTCTAAACCGAATCTCTCTTTCTCTCTCCCTCTCTGGCTCTCTCTCTCTGACTCTCTCTTCTCTGCCTGCCTGTGTCTGTGTCTGTCTGTCTGTCTCTCTCTCATACACACACACACACACACACACACACAGATGAATTCGAAGGCTCACATAGTTAGACTTTCCAGGCCTAGATTAGGTAAGTGTTTAACCAGAGGCTTAATTAATCCTATTTCTTCTAGTTCCCTCTAAAACACCAATAGTGGCCTCTTTGAATTTCCTAGAACCCAGGTGTGCTCTTGCCTCAGGGCTTTTGAACTGAATATTTTGACCCAAATGTCTGATTTGTGGGATTCTCCATTCTGTTAGGCCTTTTCTCAAATGTTTACCCTCAATGAGTCCTTCCCTAGATGCCCAATCTAATATGTTGAAGAGTTCCAGGCCCATACATGGAGATTTCCAGGCCCATCCTTTTTCTATGGTGCTTCTTAATAGCTGTTGCCAACCAGCTTCCCAGATAACAATAGAGTTCTTCACGTCTCTCTTTTATTATCTGTCAGACTAGAGTAAGTTGAACTGTAAGCTCTATGAAGGTAGATCTTATTTCTTTACATATGACTAACCTTCTTCCAGAAAAGGCAGCAAAACTTCAGCAAAGGCAAGTCAGTCCAAATGGAGTGGATGGGAACCTTGAAACGTCTCTTCTATGAAGGAAAAGCCCAGATTCCATAAACTAACAGGAGACCTTTCTCTTAATAATGCAGTAGTCAAAGCCAGTCCAACATGGGGTTGGGAGAGAGATGCATTTGGTGAAAGGTGGGAAGAATTATGTGATAAATAAAACAACTCCCAATAATTTGTATGTAAAATATCTTAAAAGTCAACAAATCAAAGAAAGAGGTGTTAGATAAGCCAAGTATGATATGAACACTCAAAATGAGTTAACACACATACAAAATATGACAAAATCTAAAATTCACACTGTGATCTGCTACAAACTCCAAAATGACCAGAAAAGCTGACACCATTTCCTATTGGCCCAAGAATCACATTCCAAGCTTCCAACCAGAGGAACACACCAATATTTTCATTCCTTATCAGTCCTCAGAGATACTCTCTTCAGGTTTAGGGACTGGATTAGTAGTTGTCATCATTTGAACCAAGACATCCAGATATCTGTGGAAAAGAGTAGTTAAGGGCAAAAACAAGAGATTCCCAGAGGAACCAAGTGCAATTTTGCCCACTAGGAGATACTCAGCAACATCTAGGAACATTTTTGCTTGTCATAAATAGGGGTTGTGTCTTCTACTGATGTCTGGTGTAGAGGCCAGGTTTGCTGCTAAGCATTCTACAATGCACAAGAGAGTCCTCTGCAACAAAGAAATATCAGATCTAAAATATCTATTTTAAAGGAATATATATATATATATATATATATATATATATATATATATATTCCTTTCCATTATGGTTTATCATAGGATATTGGATATAGTTCCCTGTGCTATACAGTAGGACCTTGTTGTTTATCCATTCTATATATAATAGTTTGCATCCACTAACCCCAAACCTCAATCCAACCCTCCCCCACCCCCTCCCCTTGGCAACCACAAGTCTGTTCTCTATATCTGTTTCTGTTTCATAGATAAGTTCATTTGTGTCATATTTTAGATTCCACATATAAATGATATCATATGGTATTTTTCTTTTTCTGACTTACTTCACTTAGTATGATAATCTTGAGGTTAGACAGATTTTTCCATGGCTTCTGAGTGTCCTTCATTAATTGTATAATTATTCCTGCTCTTGTTCAGATTCTTGCCAGGGAAGTTGGTTCCTGCCTAAAACAGTTTTTGACAGAGAATAACATCCTCACACTAGGTTTTAGTTTTAAAGTACTTTTCATCAGTGTAGTTACTTCTTTATTCTAGTTCTTCAGTATATTTTAATCATTTGAATCACTGTCATTTTAAATAAGTAAATAAAAACTATATGCTTTGACTTGAAAGAAATTTTTCAAAGAGCACAAGAAAAAAATCTTTCCTAGGTTTCATCTTTAAGCAATTTTGAAATGGTTTTATTGCCCTAAGGTTGTTAGTTACAGAAAGCGTTAGAAACTTTTTGATGATTAGACTCCCATAGTATTATCTGGGTCCTCTTGACTTTGCTTTCCTAGGCAGCAAGCAGTAATAAAGCAACAAAAGTTTCCAACTTAAAAGGATTAATAGAAATTAAAGTTACCACACAGCTTTTATTATTTGTCAAGAACTTTGTGTACAGGAAATTTACAGGTGTCTTAATAGTAGTTCTAGGACAAAAATAGAAATACTCAGGAATTAGTGTTTATGTCCATGTCACATCTACATGCAGTTGTAAATTAATTGGTTTACAATGAGTAGTACTTTGTAATTGCACATTTTTTTTATTCATTAATTATAATAATTAATACTAACTATATAGTAGGAAAAAATTTAAGCGATGAATATATTCAAAAACTTCTCTCACACTTTTAAAATTTGACTTGATTTATTTCATACCCTTATCCATTTATAAGAGCAAGAATGGAGAAATTATAAGCATATATTTTGTCACTTCTCTTGTTTATTTTCAGCAGAATTTTTATATCAAGTGAAAAAGTAAATTAAAATACCTTTAGAAGAAGTGACAGCTTAATTCATCTATATTAGTGCAATTTCTGTGAATGGTTGAAATTCTCATATTTAAAAGAAACAAATGTAAATACTTTAAATGTCTCAGATAAACTAAAGATGTCAATATGTCTTCATTAATAATGAAACAGCAAAACGAATAGAAAAAAATCATGCTTGAAGACATCTTTACAATTTAAAAGTCACCGCTTAAAAATTAAGGAGAAATAACTGGTGAAACTACTTTTTAAAGTGCAGTTGTTTACATGAATCTCATTCGTATCATGTTTTGGAACTTTAGGATGGTTACTTTCCTCCCTAAATGCTCATGATCAGGAGTTAGTGCCATAATATCTGTAAACAGGTGCATCAGAAGCAGATGTTAAATAAGCCGAAGGCATAACTTTCATAAACAGTTCTGGGAATCCAGCATATGGTTGGCTGAATAAAGGCACCCCAAATAAGCCCTTGTGTAATCCCAAGAACCGACAAATGTTATCTTATATGGAAAGAGAGACTTTGAAGATGTGATTGAGACAAGGATCTTGATATGAGGAAAGTATTCTAGATTATCCAGATGGGCCTGATTTAATCACAAAGATTCTTATAAGAGAGCTACAGAAGGAGTAAGGGACAGAGAAAGTGATGCGATGACAGATACAGAAATTTGAGTGATGTTCTTTGAAGATGGAGGAAGAGTCCACAGGCCAAGGAATATAAGTGGCCACTAGAGGCTGAAAAAGTCATGGAAACAGAGTCTCCCCTTCTTGCTGAAACTCGACCTCTGTTCACCGGTGTCAAGTAGAAATGTAGAGACAGAGTTTTGGGTGAAGTAGAAAACAGCAGTTTTATTGCTTTGCCAGGCAAAGGGGACCACAGTGGGCTAATGCCCTCAAAACTCTGTACCCCACCCTAGAGGGGGTAGTGAGGAGTCTTACAGTGTTCAAGGAGCAGGGCATGGTCAGCTCGTGGACGTTCCTCTGATTGGCTTGTGGTGAGGTAATCGGGAGTCGGCATCATCAACCTTCTGGTTCCAATCAGTCTGGGGTCTACATGCTTGTGGGCAGCAGACAGTTAACTTCTTCCACCTGGTGAGTGTTTAAGTGACTGCAGAATAGGTCAAAGGACATGGCTCAGAATATTATCTATAGTCCTTGAGGAAGAACTAAAGGTCCTTGACTTTGTTTAATGGCTAAACTATTATTTTGTCTTGCTTCACTGTTTTCCTTTCTTTCTGCGTTATCTCAGTTCCCTGATTAAATTTATTCTTTGACTAAAGATTTTTTACAGACAAAAGGCAGGTGGAGGACACGGGTTGGGGTCTATTCTGGGAAGGCCTCATAGGGTCCTGGTTGGTTACACTCTCAGAGCCCTCCTAAACCTTGGCTTGATCCCTGTAGGACAGATTTCAGATATCTGACTTCCAGAAATATAAAGGAGTAAATATTTTAAACTACTAAGGTTATAGTAATTTACTACAGCAGCAACAGGAGATAAATACACAGAGATTTCAAGAAAATTTATTTTTAACACACAAATAAATATGCTAACTGAAAATGATTAGAGAAGCTCTCTGAGTCATAGTCACTCAAAGTTCAGGTTTATTAATTAGTGTCCACCAATGATGAAGAAAGATTGTTTTCTCAGAGTGCAGAGAGAGAAAGGGAGAAAGACAGATCCACATATACTTAAGCATATTTAAGTAGACTAAAATATATGAAGTCTTTTTCCTATCTCCTTTCCTCAGCTCTTCGTAATCTTTTCTGACCTAAACCTGTGATTGGGCAGGAAAGGGAGTAAGAATTGAAGGCAGACGGATGACCACTATAGAAATGTTGTAGGTAAGAATAGGTGTGACAGTATTTTGTTGGTTCTTCCCATTGTATTTTGAATAGGTTTACTATTAGCAAATCTGGGTCAGTCTCTAATTATTCTTGCATCTGTTATGAGAACCAATAAAGGAATTTACTTCACTGATTCTTTGTCAATAACCAAATTTCCTCAACCAGGTAGTAACCTGAATCCTAACTTGTTTTATCTTTCTAGCTGCCCTTCACAAAGTTAGTATGTCTTTTTGCAAGCAGTTTGTCTCAACTCACAAAAATTCCTCTGATAATATGCTGATGACTGGAACTCTTAAAATCGGGTGCAAATTTTAATTACATAACTGTACCCAAAAGGCATGATATCACCTAGTTAAATTTTCATGCAAAGAAAATTAAAATTGCTCATTCCATTTGAACTGTGCATCAGGAAATATAAAATAAATTTGTTTTAAAAAATTAGGTGTCTCCTTCTTCTTACTCCACAGCATTCTAATAGGCTAATCATGTGCTTTTAATACACATTTTCTGTCTCTTCAGTAATGATGTTAAGAGCTCACTGGTGTCACCCAGGATGAATGAGCTAAACTTTAAATGACTCTAGTTGACCCAGAGGAGCACATTGTCCTTGAATTTCCTCATTAAATCTCCTGATATAAAATGTAGATAAAAGAAACACCTGAAGGAAATGTAAAGTTATCTAGAATCACCCACAAAGAGAAGGTTGCCATGTTGAATTTTGGGATTTTTAATATGGTTCAACTTGGTCTCCTTCATTATGGCCAAGAGTTAAAAACATCTTAAAACAAAAACAAAAACAAAAAAACATATCTTAAACTCATGTTCAGCAGTAAAGTGAGCTATTTCAACTCATGCCAAATTGTCATAGTTTAACGTTTTATTCATTTTGTATTTCAGTATTATTAATCTAGCACATCTATAATTATTTTCTACTTAATGATTAATCAAATACATAGATTGATTTTTAAATATTTCTCATGTAATAAGCATTTTTAATCATTTAAAAAATTATTTATAAACAAAATCATTTAACCAGATTTCTAAGGATAGAAGTTTTGCTTTTGAAAGATTGTCTCAATATGTCTGAAACAAAATAAGTAAAAACATTTAGTAGATTATGTTTTGAGTCAAAGTCTGAGGAAATCCTATGCTACTACCATAGCATTAATTAGAAGGAATACCCAACCATTGCAGAGGTGTAGCAGAGGTGTATATAGACAAAATCAGTATTCATATAAGAAATCATTTAAAAACTTGACTTATAAAGTAAATTTTAAAAATTAAGAGTTAATTTGGGAAAACAAGTTTAACATCTAAGTTTCTGGATGCAAAAATTGAAATCAGTAAGGTAAAGACTGAGTATTCATATATATTGCTGGTCTTTTAGGGAAATATATTCAGTTAGATATACACTTTTACAGATCGAAAAGATATTTGACACAAATACTACATTTACATATTTATGTAAATAGCAAAGTGCAGCCACAGATGAGTTGAAATAATAAAAAATGCTTAAAAACTTGATTTTGTATTAAAGCAGATGAATGATTAAATATTAACTAAGTTTTCAACTACTTAAGCAAGTAAAAAATGATATTTGAGTCACTCTCAGCTTGTTAAGTATGTACTCTCCCTGGGATGGCAATCTTATCAGAAATGTTTGACTTTGCAATGAAAAACAGTGTCAGTTAGAAAACTGAAAATGCTGTGGAAACAAAGGATATGTTTTTAAAGGAGTTGACAGATTGTTCTTTCTCCGGAAGAGGTGAAATTTAACTACAGCTAAAGTAAAAGCATAGAGTAAATACGTTACCTTGAAAAAGAAAACTGAAGCTATTTAATAAATTAATTGTTTTATTTAATGTATACCACTATTGCAAGAAGTTTACACTGGAAAGTTTAATAAGGATGTTGGATTTCTACACTCATTTATTAGGTCACAAATAAGACAAATGAATGTTACCTAGTCTAAGGGAAAAAAAAAATAAATGAAGATATCCACTGAAAAAGGGGAAAGAGGTGTTTTTTATTTGTTTGTTTTTTGTTTTTTTAAGATGTTGGGGGTAGGAGTTTATTAATTAATTTATTTATTTTTCCTGTGTTGGGTCTTCGTTTCTGTGCGAGGGCTTTCTCTAGTTGTGGCAAGCTGGGGCCACTCTTCATCGCGGTGTACAGACCTCTCACTATCACAGCCTCTCTTGTTGCGGAGCACAGGCTACAGATGCGCAGGCTCAGTAGTTGTGGCTCACGGGCCTAGTTGCTCCGCGGCAGGTGGGATCCTCCCAGACCAGGGCTTGAACCCGTGTCCCCTGCGTTAGCAGGCAGATTCTCAACCACTGCGCCACCAGGGAAGCCCAAGAGTTTTAAGATTATTGTAAATGGTAAAGGTAATTATTTCTCCTCTCTCTAAGACTATCAAATAGATTTCTGAAATTGAATGATATTTGACATTCAAAGACACAAAATGTATGAGACACAACCACTGTGTTTAGTATCCTGGCAAAGACATTTTTAGACTGGCAGCTGGAAGCTGATTTAGATTGAAGACAGTCAGACCTATTTGATACTTTTTTGAGACTGATTGATTCACTGTTTGGATATTAGAGAATGATTCTATTCTCTGAAGACTTTCCATGCCTTTTCTAATTTTCTTCATTTAATTTAAAGCAATGGTAGGGGTTTAGTAATGGACACTGTATTTAAGCGATTTATCAGAAGGATAAATGCATTAGAGTACAGGGTAGCCTTGGGCAGTCGGGCAATATTACCCTTTATCCATACTCATTTATAATACTGATATGGAATTTTTTTTTTTTTTTTTTTTTGTGTGGTTCGTGGTCCTCTCTCTGTTGTGGCCTCTCCCGCTGCGGAGCACAGGCTCCGGACATGCAGGCTCAGTGGCCATGGCTCAAGGGCCTAGCCGCTCCGTGGCAGCATGTGAGATGTTCCCAGACCGGGGCACGAACCCGTGACCCCTGCATCGGCAGGCAGACTCTCAACAGCTGCACCACCAGGGAAGCTCTGATATGGAATAATTTTAATAAAATTTATACATTTAAGAAGGGGAAGGAAATGTCTCCTACTAAGTAAACATCTGTAAAGTGAAATTTTATTATATATTTGCACATATGTTTATATTAAATTTATATTTATATACTTAATAAATATATATTTATGTAATTTATTTATACAATATGTACTATATACTATTTATAAGTTAAAATTTTCTTCACTCCCAAACAGTAAAATATGTGTAAGCATACTTTCTCATGGCTTTATTGACTTATAATTGACATATAACATTGTGCAGGTTTAACATGTACAGCATAATGACCTGATACACGTATATACAGGCATACCTCAGAGCTATTATGGGTTTGTTTCCAGACCACTGCCATAAAACTGAATATTGCAATAAAACAAGTCACACAAATTTTTGGTTTCTCAGTACATATAAAAGTTATGTTGATGCTATAATGAAGTCAGTTAATTGTGCAATAGTGTTATTTCTAAAAAAACAATGTATATACCTTAATTATAAAATTCTTTGTTGCTAAAAAAATGGTAACCGTCATCTGGCCCTTCAGTGAGATATAATCTTTTTGCAATAGTAACATCAAAGATCACGAATCTGAGTTCACAATAACGAATATAATAATGATGAAAAAGTTAAAAATGTTGTGAGAATTACCAAAATGTGACACAAAGATATGAAGTATGTGAAGCATGTGAATGCTGTTGGAAAAATGGCACTAATAAACTTGATCAATGCAGGGTTGCCACAAACCCTCAATTTGTGAAAAACATGTATCTGTAAAAACATAGTAAAGTGAAATAAAACAAGGAATACCTGCATTGTGAAATAATTTCCATGATAAGGTTAGTTAATACATCCATCAACTCACATATTCACAATTCCTGTGTGGTAAGAACTTTGAAGATCAACTCACTTAGCAACTTTCAATGCACAATAGAATATTGGTAACTATAGCCACCATAGAGCGCATTACATAATTACATCTCCAGAACATAGTCATCTTATAACTTGAAGTTTGTGCATCTTGACCACCTTCGCGCATTTTCCTCTGCTCTCCCAACCAGGCAATCACCATTCACCTCTGTATCTCTGAGTACCCTGTTGATTTTTTTTCATTTATATTCCACATATAAGTGAGCTCATACAGTATTTATCATTCCCTGTCTGATTTATTTGACTTAGAAAAATGTCTTCAAATTTCACCCATGTTGGTGCATATAGCAGAATTTCCTTCTTTTTAATGGTTGAATAATATATATGTATTGTTATATTAATATATATTAGAAACTATATTATATAATTTATTATTAATATAAAATTATAAAAATACCACTAGTTAATATAATAATTATATAATTAATCAATTAATATATTATTAATAACACTATACATAAATTATCAATATTACACTATATATTGTATATCATATATTAAATATAATTATTTACACTATATTATATTTTAGTATATTACATTATAAAAGATTATATTATAACAATATATATCATGGCATATATGATAATATATATAATTATGTATAATTATATATAATTATTT
>NW_020172187.1:2884221-2963912 GCF_003031525.2 Neophocaena asiaeorientalis asiaeorientalis
CATTATATATTATTTATTATTTATGTATAATATATGCTATTTATATTATATATATTTTTTTATGGTTGAATAATATATATGTATATATATATTAGTCCACATCATCTTTGTCCGTTCACGCATCAATGGACACTTAGGTTGCTTCCATGTTTCCACTGTTGTGAATAATGCTGCAATGGGCATGGGTGTGTACATATCTCTTTGAGATAGTTATTTTGTTTCCTTTGTATATATGCACAGAAATGAGTTGCATGATGACATGGCAGTTCTATTTTAAATTTTTTTAGGAAATTTTATTTTGTTTTCCATAGTTGCTGTACAAATTTACATTCCCACCAACAGTGTACAAGGGCTCCCTTTTCTTTACATCCTCACAGATGTGTAATCCTGTTGTGGATTTGCATTTTCCTGGTGATTAGTGATGCTGAAAACATTTTCATGTACTTAATAGCTATTTGAATATCTTCTTTGTAAAAATGTCTATTCAGGTAACATTTCCTTTTTTTTTTTCTTTTTTCCTGTCATATATAATAATATTATTATTATTGTTTAACATCTTTATTGAAGTATAATTGCTTTACAATGGTGTGTTAGTTTCTGTTTTATAACAAAGTGAATCAGTTATACATATGTTCCCATATCTCTCCCCTCTTTAAGTAATATTTCTATTTTTAAAATTTGATTTGCTTTTTAGGTATTGTGTTGTGTGAGTTCTTTATATATTTTAGATATTAGCCTCTTATCAAATATGTGGTTTACAAACATTTCTCCCATTCCAAAGGTTGTCTTTTCTTTTTGTTTAATGTTTCCTTTGCTGTGCAGAACCTTTTTTATTTGATGTAGTCTCACTTGTTTATTTTAGCTTTTTTTACTGTTCACTTGGGATCATATATATGAAATTGTTGCCAAGACCAATATCAAGCAGATTTTTACCTCTATTTTCTCCTAGGAGTTTTTGTTTGCTTGTTTTAAGCCATATTTAAATATTTAACTTATTTCAAGTGAAGTATTATGAATGGTAAATATTGGGGTCCAATTTCATTATTTTGCTTATGAATATCCAGTTTTCCCAGCCTGATTTATTGAAGAGACTATCATTCCCCCCCTGAATATTCTTGGATCCTTTTTTAATTCTTAGTTGACCATATATGCATGGGTTTATTTCTGGGCTCTCAATTTTTTTCCATTGGTCTATCTGTTTTTATACCATTACCATACTGTTTTGAGTATTATATTTTGGTAGTATAGTTTGAAATTAGGAACTCTTATGCTTCCAGATTCATTCTTGTCTCTTAGGATTGTTTTGTCTGTTTGGGGTCTTTTGTTGTTCCACACAAATTTTAGGACTATTTTTCTATTTCTGGAAAAAAAAAAAAGAAAGAAAGCCCTTGAAATCTTCATAGAGATTGCATTGACTCCATAGATGGCTTTGGGTAGTACTGGCATTTTAATAATGTTAATTCTCCAAACCATGAACACAGGATATATTTCCACTTACTTGTGTCTTTTTAAATTTCTCTCATCAATATCTCATAGTTTGCAGCATACAGGTATTGATCTCCTTGGTTAAACTTATTCCTAAGTATTTAATTACTTTTGATGCTATTGAAAATGGGATATTCTTTATTAGTTATGATAATTTATTATTAGTGTATAGAAACACAACAGATTTTTGTATGCTGATTTTGTGTCCTGCAACTTTATTAAATTTGCTTATTATTTCTAATGGTATTTTGGTGGAGTCTTTAGGATTTTCCTTATATAACATGTCATATGCAAACAGATACAGTTTTACTTCTTCCTTTCCAATTTGGATGAATCTAATTTCTTTTTCTTTTGTAATTGCTCTGGCTAGAACTTCTTTTATATTGTTTCTTGATTCTCTATTTTATTTATACCTGCTGCAATCTTTATTATTTCTTTTCTTCTGTTACTTTTGTTCTTATTTTACTCTATAGTTCCTTGAGGCATAAAGTTAGGCTGTTTATTTAAGATCTTTCTTTTTCTTGACTTGTGTGTTTATTCCTATACACTTCTCACTTAGACCTGCTTAGACCTGCTTTTGCTGCATCCCATAAGTTTTGGTACCTTGTGTTTCTATTTTCATTTGTTTCAGGAATTAAAAATTTTACCTTTTGATTTCTTCTTATGAACAACATTGGTTGTTCATGAGTGTGTTGTTTAGCTTCCATATATTTGTGGAAAACAGCTTTTATCCTGTTATTGATTCTAGTTTCATACTTTGATGGTCAAAAGATACTTTATATAATTTCATTATTTTTTAATTTGGTGAAATTTTTTTGCAGCCTAACATATGATCTATCATAGAAAATGTTTCATGTGCACTTTGAAGAGTGTTCCTGTTATTGTATGGAATATTCTGTATATGTCTGGTAGATCCACTTGAAGTATAGTGTTTTTCAAATCTACAGCTTCCTCATTGATTTTTCTGTCTGGATCTATCCATTGTTGACAGTGGGGTGTTAAAGTCTCCAAGCATTATTGTATTGCTATTTATTTCTCCTTTTAGTTCTTTTTATATTTGCTTTATATATTTACTCCAGTGTTGGGCATATAAATATTTATGAATGGTATACCTTCTTGATGGATTGACTCAGTATTTTACAATAACTCTCTTTGTCTCTTTTGACCAATTTTTGCTTGAAGTCTATTTTGTTTGATATAAGTGTAGCTACTCCTGCTTTCTTTTGGTTACTGCTTGCTTGAAATATTTTCCCCCATCTCTTCACTCTCACTGTGTGTATGTCCTAAAAGCTAAATTGAGCCTTTTGTAGGCAGCATATCATTGGATGTTTTTGAACTTTTTTCTGTGTGAATTCATCATTGCTTTTTCAAAATCACTAAATTTCTTTAAACTAGGTACAATATGATATTTTACAAATAAATAAAATATCAGTGATTTTTTAGTACTAATTCAAGAAGAATGAGTGAGAAAGAAATGGTACTGCAAGGAGGGGTTGTGACAAAAACAATAAAATTTCAGATTCATAACATTTTACGCTTCCGATTTCTAGTGATTATATATCTTTAGTGTTAACTGATTAAGATTTGTACCAATAACATTTCTATTGGAGAATAAAGAGGAGACAAAAAATAAAGTAAAATGATTTTAAACCACCTATATATGTTTCTGTCCTGGCGTTGTGAGAACTGAAGTGTATGATCTTTTTAAAAATCTCATAATTGTTGTCTTTTTATCTGAAGTTTAGAACAAAATATAAATGGCCTTTCTTTATCAAGGCTGTTGAAAATTCACATGAAATGAATTAGACAATGCTTTTGAACTCATTTGAACAATGGTAACATATATAAGGCAAAATGGTCTCTCTCTTTCTCTCTCACACACATGCACACAAACACAGAGAGAGAGAGACAGAGAGAGAGAGAGTGACAGCACTGAGGCAAAGGGAGAGAGATGTGGTATCCTTATTATTAGTATCTTCATTATGTAAAGAAAAAAAATTCTATATTTTTAACACAGTTTCTAAACCCTGACATAAATGCTTACATAGAACCATCAGGGAATACAGATGTAGTAAGATAGGTAGGAGCCATGATTTGGGGATACAATTTCTTTGAAAGAGAGAAGTTTAAAATGCTTGTACAGCACAGGAAGCAGAATATCTAAAAGAAATCATTATCTTGCCTAAGAAATATAGCTGTTAAAATAACTCAACATCTAGAGTTGTTTTTAAATCCTCTTCATACTATCAATCAAAATTTTTTCCCTTTATAAAAAACAAAAGCCTTAAGAAAGCATCATCAAATGCTTTCAGCACATGATATGTTAAATCAGTTAGTTAGGGTTATAAAAGTACTATGAATATGTATTTTTTGTCAATCAAGTAAAAGTCACAAAACTTTGGTATTGCAAAATATGCTTTTACTGATGTAACATATACTGACATGTGATATAAGAAATAGATTGCTTTCCTTTTTATGGACAATTTTCTTGATTCTCTTGCTTCTTTTTACTGTCATTGCAAAACCGCTTCATCATTGTCTTAATTTCACTGCTTGCTTACCAAAATTATGCTTTTACAACCTTATGAAAGTTCAAAGTTAATTCAAGTTTAGTTTTCTAATATGTGGTAGTTAATTAGTTCACTGTCAACAATAAGATATGTGTTCACCTTCAAATGAATGTTTGTATATCCCCACCACTGCCACCCCACTCAATTCCAAAAGAAATACTACAAATGCTGAATTGTTTGCTGTTTTTAAATTTTATATATAAACTGGGCAGTTACCTACAAGATAGACTAACACTGCTTTTCCATGTATATTTTATGAGTAATTTATAAACACCTATAGTTTACTGTAATAAATGTAATATTAATTTTCTTACAGATATGTGAGCTATATACTTTATAAAATTATAACCAACTTAATACAATTATAGATATTTCATGTTTGAAACAAACCTCAGCAAATGAGTTTAGTCTCACCTCTAGATAGAGAAAACTTTTGATAAGTGTGTTAGATAGGTTATGCTGTGGTAATCCCCTACAAACATTCATATTCATACACACACGCACACTTCAGAGGCTTAGAACAACAGAACACCATTTTTCTCTCTCTCATGACATGTCAGCTGCAGCTCTGTTCTTCATTTCAGGAATAATACTTTGAGTATATAATCAATTTAGGGCAGCCAACCGTCCCAGTTTGCCTAGGACCGAGTGCCTTCACTGGACATAGGGATCTCAATGCTAAAAAAATTAAGCCCCAGACAAACAAGTGAATTGTTCACCTTAAATACACTCTGCCAATGCAAGTGAACCCCTTTTATTTCAGGGGGATCATATTTCTATTTCATGGATGAAGGTTGAAACTTATGCATGTTGAAGAAGTAGATCTGGAATGTCTGGAAATAGATCTTCTAGACAAGCACAGATTTTCTAAAAAATATTTGTTACTTAATCCATGCATTGAATGGGAAATATATAATAGTATTAAAAATAAGGTAAAGAATTAATTCCAAGTATTTGTATTAATTTTGTAAAGTATTAATTCCAGCTATTAATTTGGGGAGGATTAAAACGTCAAATAGCTAAATGATTATTTTCTTGTAAAACTTTGAATCCCCTTTGGTCCAAATAAAATTGATAGAGAAAAATTAGTATTACCATGGCATCTGGGGTCACTGTGGAACTTCAGGTAACTTAATGACAGAGAGGACTATTAATTCTATTGGAAATTAGTGTCAATGTTAAAAAGAGGTCACTTTAGAGTAACTGAATTCACAAAGATGCCGATCTTGTCATACAAATGATTCTGAATTGTTAAATTGTCTATTTAAGTTTATAAGAATTAATAAAATAATGTTTTAATGGGCGATAGGTATTACGTGAGTCATCATGTCCATGTGAATTCAGAATGACTAATTTCCTCCATTAATGGCATTTTCAAAATTCATACTCAAAAAGAAAAGAATCAATTTATTGAAAACCATCTTACTTGTACAAAGTAGCACTATGCAGAAAAATGTTTATGAATTCATGGTCAAATTGTTAAATAATTTTCCATGAAAATATCATATTATTAAAGTGTTATCACTTTTTTAACACCCTCCTCCATATGACAACTATTCCTTAGGAGTTTCATCTGGAAATATGGTTTTTCCAATAAGCTAAAATGAATCCATCAAAATGCAAATCCACCTCTTCTAATAAACAAGAAGACTTACACTATATTTTCATGTTTTATATTTTTACTTGGCTGCTAGAACACTCAGAGCTATTCAGATTTGAGGTTTTAGTTTACTTGCCTAAAAGCCTCCACTCTTCAATCTCACTATTTTACTTTATTTCTGTTCTGTTCACCTGTTTTCATTTATTTTCTTGTTGTTGCTGTGGAGTGTGTGTGTTAGTATGAATTCTCACATGAACACACAAGTCATTGACTGAGGTCACCTTTAGAATAGACCTATATCATGATACTTCCTAACCTTTACATATGGTCTAAGGAAATAAATTGCTAACACTCAGGTTGCTGCCAGACACAATTTTCTGTGTTGCAATAATCTATATATAGTAATAAAGGCTCCAATTTCCCATCCCAAATAAGTTCTTGTAAACCCAAACTTTGTTTAGAGACAGGAAACCTTCACAGTGTCCTTGTTCAGGATAGAATGGTCTAAAGATGGATAAATTGTTCTGACTTTCCTGGAAAACTATCATGCGGAGCTTTGGTTTTTCTATTCAGCTAAATCCTGACTTCTATTTTGTCTCCAAGTAACATTCAAACTAGCAGGATGAGCACCATAACAGCACTGTGAGCAAGGATCCATGTTATTACTATGATTTTGCCTGGCATCTGTCATCATTAGCTGGCCCCTATTTTTTACTTGTCCACCTTCCCTAGAGTTATTAAAGAAGATGTAAAATCTTATTTCTAAATGGACCCATCATTCTTGACTTTTCCAGACAGAAATGAGGATTATACACATATATTTGGTGCAGCTGCCTCTGATATTCTTAGTTTAAAACACGCACACATACATATACAAATAAAACAAAAAATCTAAGAGACGGCTTAATTTAAGCTGAGTTTTATGTTTTTTGTTTTGTTTTGTTTTAAGTAAAGAGATGACTCTACTGGTTCTTAATACAAACCATATACTACTATGCTAAGTTTATTTTGTACAGTCATGAAGTCAAATTTATTAGGCCTTCATATGTCTTATCACAATGAAGATCACAAATCCACTGATAGTGAAGGTTGGCTAATACCATTTGGAGAGTTTAAATTCTGTGTCTTAGTATAAAAATTATGGATTAAAACTTTCAGTGATCTCAAGTCTTAGAAATTTATTACAAAATGGTGTTCTCTTGGTAGCCACTCAGTATAATGAAATGATAAATTTTTTCAGATTGTTTCTAGTCTTTAGTGTTGATTTCAGTTAGATATATGGTCTTGTACTAATTTATATAAAAATTCATACTTTAAGATTCATACTTTGTGTAGCCATTAGTAATTCTATTGTGAATCCAGGTAGAAGACCATCATGACCTGAAACAGTTAGAACAAAGCTTGCTTAGTACAGTAATTGCATTAAAGGAAATGTTAGATGCTAGTGAGTCCTTGTGCCTCATGACTCAGCTGTGCTTCCTTCTGCCAAATGTAGGGGGAGGGGGGGATTTGCTCATTTGAAACTAGGAGAATTAGAAATGGCTTAAGATATGTCCTAAACAGAATATATGGCCCTTGTCTGTCTCCAGGGCTTAAATTTATCTTATTGACTTATGTCATCCTAAGACCTCAGTAAAGTAGCATGTATTAAAACTTAATGATAGCTTGAATGTGACTTAAAATTGTGTAAATTTAATTAATTTAATTATGGATATAACCAGATATGAATTCTGTCTTTGAAGATACTAGAGATTACTGCAGATAAATCATATTATTAGAAAATACACCCTGATTATATTAAAATATTTTCAAATAATATACCTTTAAAAAACTGACAAACTTAAACAGTACCTTGGCATTTCATTGCATTAATCTAAGTGATCCACTGATGTTTTAGATGATGCATCTCATAATTTGTACCATGATTATTTTTCATTTGTGAAAAAAATTATAACCCAGCAGACGGAACATAAGGAAACATTGTAGGTTAAGGAGTGAGTCAAAGCCAAAAGAATATCACATAGGCAGTATGAACATGAACATGAGGCAAGATGCTACAGAAAGAGAAGAGAAAGGAATAGAAGGAATAAGAAGAGTGGTATATTATGTGTCTTCTATAGACTTTTTTTAAATTGGTGGTTTTAGAAATTAGCTGTGTGTTTATATAAGCAAAAGTTTATATATCAAATATATTTCAGTTTTTAATCAATTTTATTATTTCCTTTTTTAGTATATATGCACTCCAGGGTGCACAAGAAATTCATGTCGATTTGTGAAGAATGCTTGCTTAATTCATCTGTACACCTGCTACTGTGGAGCCATCAGCCATGGTATTTTTCAGGCTGAAGTTGCAAGTCCTCCTCAATTAAAATACGTGTGGCAATTGAAATTTACAGGTAATTCAATTAAAGCGTGTGTTTTTTTTTTTTAATTTGCTTAAGTCAGTTCAAAATTTACTAGGTAAGTATTCATTTTCCAATCACACAAAATACTTTATATCTCAAAACACAAAATAAAGTAAAAATGAATTTAATACTCTTATTCTCTGATGTGTTCCTTTAAAAGACATACGTATGCTTATCATCTACTACATCCCAGGAATTCTGCTTGGTACAAGATATATAACTGAAAAAATCTAGAATTATCCTCTACTCTCACAGATCTAACTATTTTTTGGAGGAATTTATTGGGAAAATACTCACAATGATAAATATATAATTGTAAATTGAAGTAAAATGTTCCTACAGAAAGAAACATCTTTCTATGCAAACTTATAACCAAAGAACCTGTTTAAAAAAGAAAAGAAAAGAAAAGAAAATATGGGCAATTGGGAGAGTAGGTTGGGAGGTCAGATAAAGTTTCTATGATAAAATGTAACAGAGATAGGGACTTCCCTGGTGGAACGGTGGTTAAGAATCTGCCTGCCAATGCAGGGGACACGGGTTCATAGCCCTGGTCCGGGAAGATCCCACATACTGCGGAGCAACTAAGCCTGTGCACCACAACAACTGAAGCTTGTGTGCCCTAGAGCCTGTGCTCCACAACAAGAGAAGCCACTGCTATGAGAAATCTGCACACCGCAACAAAGAGTACCCCCCGCTCGCCACAACTTGTGAAAGCCCGCACGCAGCAATGAAGACCTGACGCAGACAAAAATAAATAAATAAATAATTTAATAAAAAAGTAACAGAGATAAATACAGTAAGGCCATGGTAGAGAAGTTGGAGAAGAGAGCATTCTATATTGAGGGAATTTTATTTTATAAATAACAATGTTTCAAAATGCTCAAATGTTCACAATTATACAAGTTTTGGAAATATGTACAATACAGAGCCTATGATTAACAATAACACATTGTATATTTAAAAGGACAGATCTTATGTTGAATAGTCTCACCACAAAAGGAAAAAAAAATGCCAAAAACAGAGCAGGTGGGAGGAAATTTTTGAAGGTGATGGATAAATTGACAACATTGATTGTGTTTATGGCTTCACGGGTGTATACTTTCTCTAAACACATCAGGTTGTACACATTAAATATCTCCAACTTTTTGTATGTCAATCAGACTCCAATAAAGCACATTAGGAAAAAAACAAAAACAAAAACAGACGCTAAGAAGTGATGGTCCTTTGAAGTCCTGGCTGAAACTCTGAGAGCAAGAGTAAAAATAAGATTTGGGAAAGAAAGTAATTTCCAAACTAAAATGTGGGGTTAAAATACTTGTAGAGTTTGACACATTAAAAAAAAAAATTAAAAGAAGATCAGGTGGAGAAATAGATTGGAGAAGGAAAAAATGGTAGAGTTAGTTGTAGTCATATTGTGAGGTGATGGAAAGTCCTTTTATGGATTGTATACAAAGAGCAAGCACCAGACGTGTCAAGATGAAGCCTAGTTTTCTGGCTTTGACTCTTGAAATAAAATAATTACAATACATATTTAGTTAAATATATTACTAATTGTTTCATACAATGGCAGTTCCTATTCAAAATCTATTTTGATGAGCATAATTTTCTGTTTGATTAATCTTTTAATGTTATTTGACTTAGCTCAAGCAAATTGATCCAAATTCTTGAAATTGAACAGTACTTCAATTAATTATTTTAAAGAAGATTTCCTCTGTCAATGATATTTTGACATTATAGTTTATCAACAATCAGCAAATTAGTAGATTTGACATATCTGTTCTCAACCAATGGCTAATTTTATTCAATTGACAACAGCTGCACTTATAAGTGTACTATTACATTAAAACAGTCTTGAAGTAAACTAATAAATTAGCCTTTTAAACAGAAGACATGGTAATTTATTTCAACATGATCATAAGATGGTGTGCGGGAGAGTTAACAACCCTAATGACAGAAATAGTGATTCATTAAGCAAATCACACTCAAGACCAGAAGTGAAAGAAGAGAGCAATAACTTGTTGATTATGTCATGTTAGTGCAGAAAGGAATTTCAGAGGATCTGGTATGAATACCTACTATTTCACAAATTACACAATCAAACCAAACAAACAAGAACAACAACTGAGACTAGAGAAGTTACCTGAAATATCTGGTCTCAGGACAATTTAGGGATTGTGTTAGCTCAGTCGTTTTTAAACCTTGGCCACATAGTATAAGCACCCAAGACACTTTTAAAACATACTACTGCTAGACTTCCACTACGAAACAACCAAACTGGAATTTTGTAGTGAGGTGGACACAGATCTTTAAGGTTCCATTAAAATACGTTTAATGTGCAGAGTGAGAAACATAGTCTTCTATTACCAGCCAAATCAGTTCATGGACCCCAGTGACTGCATCATTTTTATATTTTGATTTCCCTTTGTCTCAAAGTAGGAATAATGGAATATATACATTCACTTAATTTTAAACATTAAACTTATTTGAAAACTAAAAATTGGTAAAGGGAACATATTCACAACAATAAAGTAGCAAATAGTGTTTTTAGGAAAAATAGGGGGAGTAATAGGAAATCAAATTGCTAGTGGATAAATCATCTCTGAGCAAACGTAGTTATTTTATGAATGACAGTGGTATAACATATATTTTCTAGGACATAAGGGTAATATGAAGTCAAAATTGCTCATGGATAAATCAGCCCTGAGCAATTATCATCAAAGTAATGAAAGCGTACCTAGTCATTATCCCTTAATGAATCTAGGTTCAGAAATTAATGAATATATCTAATTATCACAAAAATAAGAATTATGTGACCTCCACATGTGAGAATTTAAGTGACCTGGACTGTCCCAAGTGAAAGAAGCCAGTACAATAAAGCTCAATAGTCAAAAAAATATTTAAGCAGAACCGCCTAAATTCTTTTTAATGTCAGTACAGGATTCAGCAGTGCAACTTTGCTCAGTAAAGTTTTTTTTAAAAAAAGAATATAGGATAGATTTAAGTATGTAAATAGAATTACATATTTTATGTAATTCCTATTTTTTCTTGTTGCTGTTAAGATCTTTCTTTTTCTCTCATAAAATATAATTGAAGAGGAACATTACAATCAAGCTGGTAAATTTTCATGGGGTGCATTAATTTTACCAGCAGTAAAATTATTTTAATTAAGAGATTTTTCTACCAACTAAATGAAGTGTCTTACACGCCCAATCAATTCTTGCCAATATGATTGCTCTACAAAGAAGGGAAGGTAATTAATTAGAGGAAGCCCCTTCAAGGACAATTGGTCTATGGTGCACAACTTGAGAAAGAGCTGACATGCACTGTTTCTTTTCAATGTCATCATCTATGTTCATTATATGTATTATTAGGTTTGAGAAAAGGACATACTGACAGAATGGATAATGAGTTGTGAAATGAAATGAGATAATATGAATCATGGTTAAGAAAAGATGAAGTCACAGCAAAAAAGGAGATGTTTGATTTGAATGTCTTTATTTTTTTAAAGCTTATGATCATTTCTGTTTAGTTAACTACATTAAACATATACATTTAAAACATTTAATATGTACCAGTGAACTTTTTTGTAAATGAATAGTGATTCATGTATTTGTGAACTGTTATTGCAAACCAATATTTACTTTTAATTCTCTTTTTTCTCCTTCAAGAAGTAGTGGATTATATTTTTGACAGAAAATGTTTCAATATATTAATTACAATCAATTCATTATTAGTTATTGTTGTAATTTTACAATGATTAATGTGAGAAAAGAAAATCCTGTATCTCTAAGGAAACCTTTATCAAAAGTATTTTTCTTACCATACTGCTCCAGTTTCAAGTCTGCTTTTGTTAAATACCTACTATTGTTTCTATATCCATTGAGGATGTTAGGACCTTATTTCAAGATTTAAATAACAAATCTGAGTTTTAAAAACCAAATGTGGTTTAATGATTTTTACTTATATTACATATAATAATGTTTTCAAAACAGTTTTCAGTAACAGAATTGTGTTAATTGATTAATATGTTAAAAAGAAATAAATGACTTTCAAATACAGATAAGAGCTAACTAAATGATACAATGAAAAAAAAAAGATGTTATATAAACAGAAGTTAAAATTCCTAGGACTAAAATTAGCAAAAGCATTAAAGTTCTAAGTTGAGAAAACTTTAAGTATTGCCACAGTATATTTACAAACACAATATCTGGAAAGAAATTTCTAAAAATATACCATGTTGATGGAGAGGACACCTAACATATTAAAGATTTCAAATCACCATATTATTTTATATATTTATTAAGATTTCAATGAAATAAGAACAATGCTTTTATATTCATTTTAAGTTCCACATAGAAAACTAAATAGACAAATAAAGCCAGGTGTACTCTAAAAAAAGCACATGGTGCAGGTTGGTGCGGTAGAGACTTAGCTCTGCCAGATATTAAAGCATATTATAGAGCTTCAATAATGAAAAGCATAGTATTATTGCATTGATAGTCAAAATATATGCAAAATGCAAAGTCCAAAAATAAATCCAAATATGCAGAGAATTTAGCATATAATGGAATTTGCCATGTCAATCTTTAGGATAAATAGGGACTATTCAATATTTGATGCTGAACAACAGAATTGTCATCTGGAAAAAAGACTGGTTTGTATCTTAGTACATACTCTGGGTTAACTTCATATCAATAAACATTTTATATATAAAAATTGAAATGATAAAAAACTCACAAAAATGTTGATGTATTATTTTATGAACCTGGCTGAGAGAGGTCTTTATAGTTACCAACAAAAGGTAGAAGCCACAAAGAAAAGACTGGTAATTTAACTGCATGAAAAGCAAAAATGTCTACCTGTGAAGACTTCGTAGAAGCAAACAACAAAAGAAAATTGTACATGAGGTATATAAAGTATTACTAAATATTTGAGAAAATGCTTAGCTTTACTTATAATGAGAGCAAAACACATTTTTAAAAGCACAATAAATATATATTTTTTCTCCTATAAGACTGGCAAAACTGAGAGTTTGACAACTTGCTGATTTTATCTATTGATGTTGAAATGGGAAATCACTATAATATCTGAGCAGAGCAATTTTGCAATATTTATCAATACTATAAATGTATATACTTCTTGACCTAGCTTTCCCACCACATGTGTCTCATCCACATGATGAGTAATATAGGTGCAAGATTATACATGGCATCATTGGCTCTTTGAGCAAAAGAGTAAACACAGATGTAGAAATGACTGTGTAATACTCCCAGTACTGATTTAACAATCTATGAGATATATGATAAAGGGAAAAGAAAGGAAGTCATGCAATAATGTAGAATTGTATATGTAATAGGCTACCTTTTGATTCTTTATATTCTGCATGGGATCATCTCTCTTAAAGTCTTTTTTTTTTTATGTTCTTTGTCTCAGTGTACTGAAATTTCACTATATTGAAAGTTTTGAGGATTATATTCTTCTTAAAAAATTGAAATATCATTGAAATATTATATTAGTTTCAGGTGTACAACATAATGGTTCTATATTTGTATATATTGTGAAATGATCACCACAGAAAGTTTAGTTAACATTCATCACGACACATAGTTACATTTTTTTCTTGTGATGAGATATTTTAAGATTTACTCTTAACAATTTTCAAATGTACAGTACAGTACCATAAATTATAGTAACCATGTACATTACATTCCCAGGACTTACTTATTTTACAGCTGGAAATTTGTACCTTCTGACCACTATGCCCCATTTCACCCATCCCCCAACCCCCATTTCTGGCAATCACAAATCTGGTTTCATTTTTATTTTTTTTTAGATTTTTTCTTTTAGATTCCACATATAAGTAAGATTATACTGTATTTGTCTTTCTCTGTCTGACTTATTTTACTTAGCATAATGCCTTGAGGTCCATTCATGTTGTTGCAAATGGCAAGATTCCACTTTAGTCTTGGCTGTTGTAAATAATGTTGTAGTGAACATGGGGTGCAGATATCTTTCTGACTTAGTGTTTTTATTTCCTTTGAATAAAAACCCAGAAGTAGAATTGCTAGATTATACGGTAATTTTATTTTTGATTTTCTTTGAGGAAACTCCATACTGTTTTTCATAGTGGCTGCACCAATTTACATCCCCATGGTTGTATTCTTTTTCATATCTTGTCGATATCTCTTGATAAACCCTTTTATTTGGAAGCATGCCTTTCAATTTTTAGGTAGTCTCTGTATTATGTCACTAAGAATTTTTTTCTGTTTTATGTTTCTGTACCCCTAAGTCCAAAATTTTGATATTGCATCTCCAAAATTGATTCTTTCATTTCCTCATAATCTCTTATTTATTTTCCATTATTTTATTTTTTTTATTTTCTACTGTATTCCCCATTTAATATCTTAAAACTAGTGTTGAATTTTTGTTTTATTATATTTGTAATTGTCTAGAGAATTTTCAGTTGTCTAAATTGTACATTTTCATGATATTCTCTTGTTTTATATAAATAAAATAACTTTTCTTATGTCTATAAGACTATTATAGCTTTGATTTGTTTTAATTTTCTTCTGTTCCATTCAGTATCTCAGTTTTCTGTAAGTTGAACGATGTTTCGTTCTTTCTCACTTGGAGTCTTTCTGCCAACTTCAGGTGACTCTATTTAGAGGCGAAGACATAAAAAGATTCCCTTTCTCCAAAGAATAAACCTTGAAAATTATTTATTTGTGGGCCTGAGGGAGGTGAGTGAAGAGTCAGTATAATATCCGAATTTGTGATTTGGGAGGGAAGCTGTGTTACTAATCTCCCTGTTTCCAGAACCCATCTCAGTACCACATTCTTGGATATCTTTAAGTTCTGAGCATCTCAAGATTGTCTAGGTAAATAACTTTGTTTTTCATAAACATGCCTTCTAATTAGACTTTTATGTTTTTTTCTGTTCCCATTCTGCTAATTTAGTCCCCATGCCTCCACCATCTTTTCAGCTTCTCAAAATTTGTTTTCTCCCCTCTAGTTATCTCACTGAATTAAAGTTTTGTTTTATTTTATTAATTAATTTATTTATTTTGTTACCTCCTTTTAGAAGTCTGGGGAGGAGGAGGCAAAAATATCTCAGTTAAATCCAAATATTTAATCAGATATATCATTATGGAAAGCTTTGTAAATTGGACAATTTACAAAAAATAGATGCATTCCTAGAAAAAATACTAGTTGGTAAACTGATTCAATAATAAGTATAAAATCTGAATAATTCTACAAGCTCTAAAGTAATTGAGTAAAATAGTTTTTAAAAAAATCTTTTCACGGGCTTCCCTGGTGGCACAGTGGTTGAGAATCTGCCTGCTAATGCAGGGGACACGGGTTCGAGCCCTGGCCTGGGAGGATCCCACATGCTGTGGAACAACTGGGCCTGTGAGCCACAACTACTGAGCCT
Organism: Neophocaena asiaeorientalis asiaeorientalis; assembly: GCF_003031525.2. Classification (NCBI taxonomy): domain Eukaryota; kingdom Metazoa; phylum Chordata; class Mammalia; order Artiodactyla; family Phocoenidae; genus Neophocaena; species Neophocaena asiaeorientalis. The sequence goes on from NW_020172187.1 coordinate 2,899,714, forward strand.
GCGCGTCTGAAGCCTGTGCTCCACAACAAGAGAGGCCGCGACAGTGAGAGGCCCACGCACTGCGATGAAGAGTGGCCCCCGCTTGCCACAGCTAGAGAAAGCCCTTGCACAGAAACGAAGACCCAACACAGCAAAAGTAAATAAAATAAATGAATAAACGCCTACTCCCAACATCTAATAAACAACAAAAAAAAAAGACTAAAAAAAAAATCTTTTCACAATGAAGAATACACAAAAAACAGGGTCTTTTATCCAACTTCTCCCAAATATTGGATAAACAGTTAAATGTAATACTATTTTCTTGAGAAAATAAAGGAATTCATTGTACCAGGCTGACATAACCATATTATAATTATTTTCTCTCAACACACTGAAGATATGATTTTTTTGACATCATTAATTTACTTCTCTTTCTTGTGCCTGATCTTCTGATAATCCTATCCATTGATTATTTTATTACTAATATAGTAATAATATTTTATAATCTTAAGAATACAAGCAGTCAAGTTACACTGGTAAGGCTGAAAATAGTTTGAAACATTCTGCATGGCTTCCTAGTTTCTTCCTTTTTTTCCCAGAGTGATAGGTGAGATTTCTAAATGAGGTCTGCACACAGCAGGGAGATTTCAGCTTGTGAACCCTCTCTATTTATAATTCATCTGTACTTTGCATAATTTAGATGATATTTTGCAAGAAGTCATGTCTCACGAATCGTAGGTTTGTAAATTAGAAACAATTCTAAAATAAGGCTATCAGTTAGAGGGTTTTGTAGATAAATACTATCTCCTTAAGAAATATTTTAGTCTCCTTTATAGGAGGTTTAGTTATATGCACAAGGAGATTGTATCAGGTTCCCCATGTTCTTTCGTTACCTGGAAATGTTACATCCACTAATGAAAGATAAGAAGTGCTCAGCTAGACTAAATTAACTCCTTTCTCCCCACAATTCTAGTATTTCCATTTGGGTTTTTGCTTTTTTTCACAGTTTCCAAACCTCTCATTCCATAATTCCAAATCTGTTTACCAGTTATATTCATCTTTTCCTATAGATACTTCAACACATTTACCACAGATATTGTACAGTCTTAGTATAATTCTAAGTCTGGGTTATCTGTGTGTCTGCTTTTATATGTCACATTATTTTGCTTTTTAGCAATTTCATTCTTTATTGTGTCACAGATATTATCTTTAACATCAGAGCATGAAGTAGCTGCATTATATATGTATATGTATAAATGTGTTTATGTATGTCTATACCTACGTATACACACACACACACACACACACACACACACACACACACACACACACACACTTATATTCCCTGACTTTCTGCCTTCTTGTTAGGAACCTAGGATAAGGTACTGACCATTTTTCTATTATAAATATTTTAAAGAATTTTTCCAAATTTCTTTTTAAATTGTTCCCTGTACAACTACAATAGATAAAGAGCAAACATTTTTTGTGTAAAATGTATTGTTTATCATTATTACATTATTTTTATAAATATTAATTGGAAGTTTATTTGGCATTTGATTGTTTTTTAAATAGCATGGTCTGGAAACTGTGTCTTATTCTCTTGCTGTATTTCTTAGTCCATTTTTTAAATGAGAGGGTTGAGCCTTATTCTGTTTTAGGTCTCTTTAAAATCTAATATTCTACAAACGTAGGAGCTTATTTTGTGTAGGTGTTGTCAAATTACATTTATCAAGTAATGTGACAACTGCCTTTAATAATTCAATGTGAATTCAAGTGTGTGAAAGGTTATTTAATGTTTTATCTCTTTGTAAGGATCAGAAGGTGAAAATCGTGAAGTGGTTACTGGCAGCTACTTCTTTCTCGCTTGCAGCTGCATGGAAGGTGCTGTCAGTCTGAACCGATCCGAAGCCCTTGGTCATGTGTGTTGGTTCCTACGTGAAGGAACAAGGAAGGTGAGGTACATTTCTGTAGTAGCTTCTTATTGCCCCTTTAACTCATAATTGTCTGAAAAATGCTAGAAATGTGAAGCTTGCAAATTCAATGTTCGAGATGTGCATAGCTTAAATATAACTTCATAAACAAATTCTCAACAATGTACTTGGAAATCTTTTTACTTCTTATATTTATAATATAGAGAGGTAGTAAAAAGTTTTAAGAATCACTTTATTCCTAGTCATCTGTCTCTTATTTATGTTATAACTTACAGACTGATTTAAAGACAGTCAAACACAGATGTGATAATGCCACTTTTTTGTTTAAAGATTGTAAATAACTATCCTTGTCTTTGGAATGTAGTTAAATCTCTGGAAGATTTCTAGTCTCTGGTCAGTCTTACCACTAACAACTGTGGGACTTAAGGCAAAGATACAAAGAATGGCCCTCTTTTTCCCAGTCTTACCTCTACCGTGTACAAAATAGATATTTCCAAACAACACAACAGGAAAAAAAAATAGAATTTTAATTTTAAGTAGATAAGGAACTTCTTGTCAAAATATTAAGGAGTTTTCCAAAACGTTTAGAGAGTTATCCTAATATTTGTAACCTCTCTTGTCTGGACACAACCTAATTTGGTCATTTTATATAAATAAAAACCAAATTGTAATTTTCTGTTTGGTGTATCATTCATACAAAATTTTCAGTAAAGATTTGTAAGCTCTTTTCATTATGCATAAATCCATTAATATTGAGCAACTTTATAAAAAATAATGCAAGTTTTTTTGTACATAAAATACAACCATCTAGAGAGGCATTACAAATACAGGCAAACAGACGTCAAACTCTTCAGAACTTTTAATTTCACGTATGCCCTCAAGTATATTTTTCATTATGTTTTTAAAATTCATGAATATATGTATTAAGCTTAATATACTTTTTCACATATGTATTTAGCTAAGTACAGATACACAACTATGCACATAGATGATTAAGTTTTTATCTTTAAGAAACATTTGACTTACCAGCATATTAAAAAAACAATATATATTATATTAATTTAAATAAGTAACTGTTTTAGGAAACAAGCAAATCACATATTATCTTATATACATATTTCTATTTCTCTGTATTCTTTTAAAATAATTACCAACTTTAAATAAAGTAATGAACATTTGCTGTTTTAGACTTAATAGAAAACACAGAGAGAGCAATCCAATAATTTTTAGCTATTTTATTTTTTCATGAGCACACATTTTATAACACTTTATCAACTTTTTTGTTAGGCAAAATAAACATAACTATACCTATATAAACATAAATATACATCAGTTAATGACATGTGCACATTTTAATTTCCATTCTATAAGAAAAATGGTAATTTAAAACTATATTTAGAGATCAATATTTGTTTATTTTTCTTACTTAAAAATTATTAAGGTATCCAAAGATAATTTATTAATTCAATTTAGTATCAGCGTAAGGTCTTCCAAAGATTTGGAAATTGCAATTTACAATATCATGTTAAGTTCTTATAATTTGCAGTATCATCAATAAAACACTCCAGTACATCAGTGTAGTAGAGTCAGTGAAAATGAATTAGATTAAACAGTTTAAATTATATTCATTATTAAAATTTCAAAAAATAAATACAATTTCAATTATGTCAAATTCATATTTTTATAATTATAAACAATCTGGGGAAACAATAATAGAACACCTTTTTAAAAGTTAAATTGTTCTAATTTGCCTAAGGAGTCTTTTAGTTATTGGGAAATTACATAAGATTTATTTTTAATATAAATAAACCTCTGTGTTCACATATTTTAAAAAAATCAGGACTTCTGAGTTCATGCCGGAACTCTAAGCGCCTAGTGCTCTATTCATAGAAAAGACTAATTAAGTTACCTGCACACACAGGTACACTTTTTCTGCTTTGTTAAATTTTTGGCAAAGGGAAAACACAAATATAACACAGTTAAACATTTTCTTCTCCTTGTATTTTTGACTGTGTGAACAATAGTCCTAGAATGTACATATAATTATAGAAAATTATTTATGATCAATTAATTTAAAATTTTCCTAAGGAAAAACAAGGAAGAAACAGCAAAAAAGAAGAAGTGAAGGAAAGCTAGCTTCAGACAGATATACAGTCATGATTGTTAAAAGTTAACTATCTTCAGGACTTCCCTGGTGGTCCAGTGATAACGAATCTACTTTCCAGTGCAGGGGGCCTGGGTTCAATCCCTGGTCAGTGAACTAAAATCCCACATTCCGTGGGGAAAATAATCCCACACACAACTACTGAGCTCGTGCACCTCAACAAGACAGCCCATGTGCCGCAAACTACAGGGCTCATGCGACCTGGAACCCACATGCCACAACTAGAGAGAAGTCCACATGCCACAATGAAGAGCCCACACCACAAATAAAGATCCTGCATGACTCAGCGAAGATCCTGCATGCTGCAACTAACACATTCCTGTGCATTAACTGACACATTCCTGTGCATTAAACACTAATCTCTCTATTAGACATGGGAGACACAGCTCCCGAGACCTTTTCCCTTTTTGTTCTAATGCATCTGTCAAGTGAACAATCTTGTTCATGTCAGAATTCCCCCAGAGTGACCAATGTAATTGCAGGTTGTCCTTGAGAAATTATAACAATGAGAGATGCCCATGACTTACAACAGGAAGGGGGGATTGTTTGTGCTAAGGCCAGAGACACCAGAAGGACCCCAGAAAACATATCAGGCATCTGTGCAGTGGTACATCTCCAGAACCTGCCAGAGAAGCTGGTCCCAGCTCAGGGCCAACAAAAGTGTTCACAAGACTTTGAAAAGGTGACTCAAGGAATATTCTGTTCACGGAATGTAGGCTGATGTGACCATCTGAAATCATCACTCATTTACGTCATGTAGATGATGATGTTACAGGACCTAACCATACTCTTACAGATTCCCCAGAGGAAGTGATGTTGACAGAGAGAGATTACATCTCTTTAGATCCAATTGGAATACATAATCAAAAAATTCCTAAAATGTACCTGTATGTACCTATGTTACTGTCATAGTAGGAGAGAAGAAAATCCAGTGGCCTCAGAGCAGGGTACTGTTTGCAGTCTAGAGTGCTGAGCTTTGATAATGAGACTATTTTAATTGGATCCTTGCAGAATGTTGTGTTTGTTCACTGTTGACCCTCCAAAAGACCACCAAACAATTCTGTTAAGGGCATAATTAGCAAACACAGAAGGCCTAGCCTACTCACAGAGGAAAACACTTGCAAACTCAGGAATAACTCAGTGTACACCACACATCTCGTTGGTCAGTCTCTTACTTAATTTTCTCCAGTACTGTTCCACTAGCTCATGCCAGTACTTAAAAACATACATGTGTATTGTTTCAGCAGAGTTGAGTTCCATCTCTCTCTTATTGCAATGGTCATGAATAGAGTCTTTCTTGCCTGTTTAACTTTGTCCCGTGCAATTTTTACTTGATTAATACTTTTCTAAGAATCCAGGTTTCTGCATATTATGATAAAGAAAAGTCACTCAGTCCTATCCCTGAACTCTCTTTGCATATCTATTTAGTTAACACGGGCCAAAAAATGGTAAAATATGTGTCATATATTAGGCCTTAGAGTTTCTCCCCATTAGATCCCTTTGCTGAGTGACTTTACTAATATAATGTGGAAATGACAAAATAATTTATAGAAACGTACAAGATATTCCATGAAATGATAGCAAATTTAAATAAAGTTGTTTACTTGCATATGAAAAACATTTTTTCAAAAGTATGTTGTAAGTATTATACATGTAGCTTCTATCCAGCAGAAGTTAATTTTCTGTAGTAATATTCTGTAATATATATGCATCAGTAGTAATGAATTTCCAGAAAAAGGAGTTCTGGAAGTTTTGTTTTCCCTCTATTCTCCTTGTAAAGGAAAGATCATCCACAGGCTAGATTTAGAATTTTATTACATTTCTGCCTTAAATAAAAACTTTTAATATTAAGAATAAAATAAAATATCATTCCATTTTTGTGTATTTTTTAATGATGGCATTTTGTACAATGACACAAGTTAATAATTGATTATAATATAATTATTAATTACAAATATCATAATACAATTATAATTGCTAATGTAACTTTTATTATATGTAGTATTATGTATAACCACTGAGTTTTCCAGGGTAATTTATATTTGTAGTTATAGGTTTTACTCCAATCATAGGCATACATGAGTAGATCTCAACCTTTTTTTGATCAAAATGCTCATTGAAAATCTGATGAAAGCTGGAAACAGTTACCTCACGATAGCTTATGTACACACAAGCACACTGTTTTTCATAAAATTTCAGAGGGTTAATGGACTCCTTTTAAGTAGATTCCTTGATTTTTTATATTGAAAAACTGAAAAATCTTTCCCCTACATGTGCAAGATTGATTCAACTCAGTAAGTATCCACTGATAGAATTTACTGTCTTATAAGTTTTTCTGAGAGATCTCTTCTTATCTCTAAATTTAATTATAGAAAACTAAAACTCTAGTAGAAGACTAGGCTATGAATAGATAAGAAACCCCATTGAAATACCAAGTTAAATATTTCTTAGGGCCAGCAACTACTTAATGGTTTTTAGATACAGTAAATAATTGCAGTAAAGAATTCACCACCATCAGGATATGACGAAAGCATTTAACAAAGCTTTAAATGCAATTTAGGTGTTCATATCACAATTTTTAGACAAAGGATAGTGTGTTTTTTGGTACATAGTTAAGGAAATTAGACACATTTTCATTTGGTTCTTTCAGTTTTTCTTAAATCCTAGTAATAAATTATTTTGAAAATAAACCAAAAAGGAAGGCATATAATTATAAGCAATACTAGTTTGCTATAGTCTGAATTCTGCACTATTATTTTTTATTGTTAAAACATTGTTTTGTCATGATTTTTTTGTGTATTAGTGACCTAGATTTCTAATAACTAAATATACGATGATTCTTTAGTGTATGGCATTTTTCTCTCCAGCATAAAATAGCAAATTATGAAGTTTTTTTGTGTTTTTCAGTATAAATCAAAAATTAAGCATACATGAAGCCTCACAGATTCTAAGCTTTGAGCGTGATTAGCTGGTAATATCTACTTTTTTTTCTTGTGTTTGTTGAATCATCCCAGACTATATTGAAAACATGCAAACAAACAAAATCTCTGTATTTACCCAGTACCTGGGAAGCATTGCTCTTTTCCAAGTTTTCATGGGCTAACTGGATGTATCTGTATACTCTTGACCAGACCAGGACACAAGAAAAACAATCAAACAGGAAAGATGGGGCAGCTGTTACAGGTGGGGCAGTGAGTGTCAGAGCTGCGGTAACAGACACAGGGTTAGAGTGTGAGTCACAGGAAGTAGATAACCAGCCAAAGTGGCTCTCTCCTGAGGGATCACACTGGACAGTGCAGCCTGGGTCTCGTCTACTTATTTGAAAACCCATATAATTTCCTCTCTACAAGCAGACTGTACATACAGTTTAACAGGACTGTGCATACTACAGTACAATAATACTAATACCTCACAAAATAAAAAAAACTTATACCAAGAAATCAAGAAAACATATTGTGTGTATGTGTACAGAACATAAGCCAAATTAGATTTTAGAATAAGACTAATTAAATTATATTGCTTTTAGAATTAAAGCAAATCAACTAAGAGGACTTCCAAGGTAAATGGGATAATGGAAGAAGATAATGGAAAATTTAAATATAAATCCAAATTTTCCAATACAATCTCTACAAGACAGTACAGAAAAACAGGGAGAAAAAACACAACCATTAATTACTGGTGTTTATGTATATGTTACTTATGAGTAATTGAAGTTTTAGTGCTTTGTATTTGCTAGTTGTGTTGAAAGTGAAGAATTTACATATTGTATTTTTATATAGTATATTAGAAGAATTGGCAAAATTTGAATAAAGCTTACAGGTTACAAAATATAGTATTAAAATCAAAGTTAATTTCTTAACTTTGATAATACTACTGAAGTAATGAAAAAGTATATCCTTGTTTTTATAAGAATACACATTAAAGTAATTGAGGATAAAATGCAATACAATCACAAATTTCAGAAAATAAAATTAATAATATGAATATATATGTATGTACAGATGTATATAAACATATATTACACATATACATATGTATATAATGTACACATAGATACATACGGAGAGAGAGAATAATAAAATAGTGTCATTAAATGCTAATATCTGGTGTTTTATATGTAAGAGCTTATTTAACTTTGTAAGCCAATTATAACAATTTTCCTTTAATTTAAGAAACTTTACAGCAAATATACTCTGCATGTAGGAATGATTAGACACTCAGTAAGGGATAAAGATTTTCTGAAGTACAAACACATACAGAAAGCATGTAAATTCAATTATAATACTTTAGTCATTGATTAAGTGTAAATAGCTTTTGAAAAACACCTCGTCTGTCCATGTCAAAGGCCTGTTCTCCTTCCTAGTGGAGTTAGAATTCTTAATTGACTTCAGCTCCAAATAGAAAAATGGAAAAACAGATTCTCATCTAATGCTTACCCAACAGAGACTAGATCTCTATAAATAATTAATTTGTCATTAAAGGATCACACTGCAAAACCAAATTCCTAATTGTGTTGCTACTGATAGGAAATAACTTAATGGACTTTAAAAAAAAAAATAAAGAAAACATGGAAATATTCAGAGGAATTTTTTTTTTTTAAGTTATCAAAGTTCTACTGTGTTTTGAACTCTCTTCTGAGAGCTAGGAAAGGATATGCTTGAGTTTAAGCATTCCATAAGATGTGCACTTCTCTGGTGACAAGGTTTGCCTAATTCTTTCAAGTAAATCTATTGGGCATATCTGTGTAAGATCTCTAAAAATAGTTAAAGTGGTAATTTTGTTAAGAATAGATATAATTATGACTTCCATGCAAATATAAAATAAAGTGTTAAAATTTTACTTAATTAATTTTTCATAAGGGATGCAGTAAAATGTTATAGTCAGTTCAAAGGCAGATCCAAATACCTCACTCAAGGAGAAAAAACTATTTAGTGGTAAAGGAAACAGGTTTTCCATGGATATGGTTCTCAATATAATGCTATTTCTACCATAACAGTTAACAGTTTAACAATGTCTATAAAAATTTGACTAAAATAAAAGCTTAAAAAATGTCTACAACTTTATAGTGGATATTGATCTATTTAACTTTTTACAATTTATGTATTACTGTTATAATTTGAGAATGAAATGAATTTGACTGTTGAGAACAATTTTAATATAAATTAAAAGTGAATATATTTTATCCTTGCTAAAAGAACACATGAATTTAATACATAGGGAAAATAAAAAATTCAAACAGAAATAATTGTAATATTTTAGTATATAATGGACAATTACAAAATTCTTATTTTTTATAGATATGTGCAAATGGATGTAGTTGGTTGATTAAAGAAGATGTTAAGGGATATTGGTGCCTATGTACTTCCACATGGTTTTGCAAAATGTATCTGGAAAACACAACTGACTATGAAGGAAGTAGGTGTCAACAAGCTATTTATGAAGAGGAAATTAATATATCCAGGTATTTTATTCATCATTTCAACAAAGAATATCACCTATTTATCAAAATATTATAATTATGCTGATAAGCCATAATTGAAATATTTAATAATATTTAATAGTATTTATTTTTGTTTAAAATTGTATTCATGCATCAAACATATGTAGTTATTATATGTTATGTAATGTGTATTATATATTATAAATAACAATAGAACAAAAATGAGGGTGATAAAGAATAGGCTTATATAGAAATAATTTTATCATATTAAAATTAAGTTTGTATCTGTGGGAAATTAAATCTGTGACAGATTCTGATATGTTAAGATGTATATGGTAATCTGCAGAGCAACTATTAAGAAAATAACTAAAACAGTACAGTAAAATAGCATTACAGGTATTAAAATTTTGCCCTCAAAAATATTTTCTTAATACAGAAGGAAGTGGTATCAGAAGAATAGAGGTTTATATAACTATATCAATAATAACATTACAATCAAGTGGATTAAAAATCCAATGAAAAGGAGAGATTTTTCAGGCAAGATAATTTCTAGATATATACAAGTGTATACTGTCTATAAGAGACATACTCTACATTTAAATGTACAAACAGATTGAAAGTAAAATGTTGAGAAAAGATATATTGTTCAAACAACAACCATAGAAAGTTGGAATTTCTATATTAATATCAAAACAATAGACTCTAAAGAAAAGATGTTCACTAGAGAAAAGGAACAACATTTTATAATGATAAAAGAGTCAATCCATCAGAATATGTAGCAATTATAAACATATGCACCTAACAGAGACCCAAAATGCATGAAATAAAAACTGACTGAATTGAAGGGAGAAATAGCCAATTCAACAAGAATAGCTGAAGACTCCATTTCTGCACTTTCAGTGGTGGACACAACACTTGGCAGGAGAACATCAAGTCTACAGAACATTGGAATGACATTATAAATCAATTAGAATGAATAGATAAACACTCCAGTCAACAACAGCAGAATAACATTATGCTCAAATGCACATGGAACATTTTCCAAGATAGATTATTTACTAATACAAGCTGCAATATATTATAAAATATTGAAATTTTTAAAAAGTATGTTTTCTGACCACCCTGAAATGAGATTAGAAATCAAAAACAATTTGATAAATTCACAAAAATGTGGACATTAACACAATTCATATAAGTCAATTAATCAAAAATAAATCAAAATAGAAGAAAATCAATTGAGATTAATTAAAATGAAGACACAACATGTCAAAACCCATGTGATGTAGGTGATGCAGTGCTTAGAATATAAATTATAGCTGTAAAAATCAAGGACAATCTCAATCAATATCCTAAACTTCTAATTTAACATGATGGAAAATGTAGAAAGGAAGGAAATTATAAACTGTAGAGTGAAATGAATTAAATAGAATATAGATAAAGAAGAGAGAATATCAACAAAACCAACGTCTACCCTTTCAAACGATTAACAAAATGAATAATCCTTACCTATACTAAGACAGACAGAATAATCAAATTACTAAAATTAGGAATGATAAAGAGAGTATTATTTCTGAAATTACAGAAAGGAAAAGGATTTTAAGGAAACATAATGAACAGTTGTTTATCCAAAAATCTAGGTAACTATGAAGAAATGGAGACATTCCTAGAAAAACATAAACTACTGAAACTCACTCCAGAAGAAACAGAAAATCTAAATAGATTTTTTTAAGTGAAAAGTTTGAATTATTAATTCAATGAACAAACAAAAGATTCACACTAAAAACTATCCAGGACTAAATAGCTTCACTGGGGAATACTTGAAACATGTAAAGCAGATAAAATAGAAATTATTAACTCTCCTAAAAATAAACGAGGGAACATTTCTCAACTCATTCTATGAGGCCAGTGTTACATTGATAGCAAAATCAAAGACATCACAAGAAAGTAAAACTACAGACCAATATGTCTAATTAATCTGAACACAAAAACTCTCAACACAATTGTATGCAGCAGATCCAGTAACATATAACAAAGATTATACACCATGACCACGTGAGATTCATCACAGAAGTGCAAAGTTGGTTTAATTTTCTAAAATCAATTAATGTAATATGTCATGTCAATTTAATAAAGGTGAAAAAGAAGACATATGATAATTTCAATAGATGCAGAGGAAAAAGGCATTTGACAGAATCCAACACCCTTTCATGATAAAAACAAAAAGAAAAATGAAGATACAATGGAACTTCTTCCTTCAAACTAATAAATTAAAAAAGAGAGAGACAAAACAAAACTAACTTATTTAATGACAAAATAATGGAAATGAAAATTAAAAACCAGATAATACTTTATACCCTCTATTATCAATAACACGATCAAAAAGAAAGATTAATAGAAAATACTGGTGTTGGTGAGGATTTGGAGAAATTGGAACCCTCATATGCTGCTGTTGGTATATAAAATGGTACATGCAGGTACTTTGAAAAGGGGAGTTATAGATTTCCATAAAACCCAGCAATTTCTAGTAGATACTCAAAAAAATGAAAATATGTTTTCTATACAAAAACTTCTACATTAAAGTTTGTAAAGTTTTATTCTTTCATAATAGTCAAAAATTTGAAACAACCCAAATGTTTATCAAGTGATGATAAATGGAAAACAAAATGCATTACATTCATGAAGTGGAATATTACCAAGCAATAAAAAGTAATGAATTCCTAATACATGCCACAATATGAACGAACCTTGAAACCATTGTGCTGTGGTAAAGAAGTCAGTCACAAATGACACAAGTACAGATCAATAAATATTTGTTTTAAAAAACAATTATTTTTCAGGATCTTTTTTTATAAAATAATATCCTTTATTCTGTAATATAAATGCATTTTTTCTGACTGTGTTTCACTCTGTTTACGGTAAAAGAAGTTTACCATAATTTAATGAGAATACACAGGGTTCTTTAGTAGAGGGTAATGGGGAAATGGCTTACTATTAGATCATAGATAAAACTGAATTGCAACCTTATACTTTATTTGGGATCAGATTCTGAATGTGTTCAGAGACCTAAAGTTAAAAGGAAAAACAAAAATATGATGTAACTGAAAGAAATGTAGAAAAATATCTCCATGATTTTGAAATGGAGAACTTTTAAAACTACACTATTGATACAATGAAGTGTCACCTCACACTGGTCAGAATGGTCATCATCAAAAAATCTGCAAACAATAAATGCTGGAGAGTGTGTGGAGGAAAGGAAACCCTCCTACACTGTTGGTGGGAATGTAAATTGGTACAGTCACTATGGAGAACAGTATGGAAGTTCCTTAAAAAACAAAAATAAAACTACCATATGACCCAGCAATCTTACTCCTAGGCATATATCCAGAAAAAAACATAATTCAAAAAGATACATGCACCCCAGTGTTCATTTCAGCACTATTTACAATAACCAGGACATGAAAGCAACCTAAATGTCCATTAAAAGAGGAATGGATAAAGAAGATGTGGAACATATATACAGTGAAATATTACTCAGCCATTAAAAAGAACAAAATAATGTCATTTGCAGCAACGTGGATGGACTTAGAGTTTGTCATACTGAGTGAAGTAAATCAGACACAGAAAGACAAATGTCATATGTTATCACTTATATGTGGAATCTAAAAAAAGGGCACAAATGAACTTATTTACAAAACAGAAGTAGAGTCATGGATGTAGAAAACAAACTTATGGTTATGAGGGGATGGTAGGGGAGGGATAAATTGGGAGGTTGGAATTGACATATACACACTGTTACATATAAATAGATAACTAATAAGAACCTGCTGTATTGCACAGAGAACTTACTCAATACTCTGCAATGGCCTATATGGGAAAATAATCTAAAAAAAAAAAAAGGAGTGGATATATGTATATGTACAACTGACTCACTTTGCTGTACACCTGAAACTAACACAATATTATAAATCAACTCTACACCAATAAAAAATTTTAAAAATAAAATAACTAAAACTAAACTCACAAGGTACAACTTATAAAGCCAAACAATTATAGTATTGCAATAGAAATTAAGGATTTCTTTCAAACGAATGACACTAGCAAAACAACAAAATAACAACAATAATGTTAACAGGTGGTTGATCATTCATGCAAAAATATTTTTCTACTGATATATACTTCATAATAGTACAACTTAAAGTGTATAATATAAATGAAGTATTTAACACAGGTTTGAGCCTGACCACATTTTTGCCCTAAAATGTTCAAAAATATTATCTGGGAATTTGGAAAAATTTAATGGAGACAAAAAAAAAAAAAAATCCCACCAAAGTTTTGTCCCTCAGGACTTCCAGATAGTTTTTGCTAAGTATGGGATCATAATTTCAGAAAACCAGGAAAGACTCTGAAGTGTTCATGGCTCCAACGCATGTATGAAGCTTCAAGCTTACGCACAAGTCACCAATCCCTACTTATTACCAGACATATAATAAAATGAAATCAATTCATTCATACACTCATCAAACATTTATTGAGCACTCCTTAATTAGAAAACATTGTGCAAAATGTTGTGGAAATGAGATCAAATAATGCACCATCCATAGGTAAATTAATATTCTCCTCAGAACACATCTCATGGTCATTTCATTTCATTTAGAAAGCAAATATCTTTTTAAACTACTAAAATAACTATTATTTTCACTTTCTAAAGACACAAGTAGTTTGTTTTATAGCACTGAATTTTATGACTTTCTTTCTGGAAACTTAAATTAAACCTGTTTCCCTACAATCTATTTTAGGAGTTTCACATTGTCCATGTAATACTAAGTATAACCAAAAACACTATTTTTCAGTCATAAGCAAGAGTCCTATTTCAAAGTGTAAAATCTAAAAGTCCGTGATAAAAGCAGATATAGCTTCAAGACCTATGTCTGTAGAGTCAGGAGGCTTGTATAAATATATGCTTATGTGAATTTGCCAGAGAAATATATTTTATTTGTGGTTTAAAAAAATATTTCTGAACCAAGAAGTCTTATGATTATTAATTTCTAAGACTATTGTAATTTCTACCGTGATATCAGTACCTTTTTATTAAGATATGAATTTCTTGTTCTCTGTTTATTTTTAATTTTTGGTTTAACATGCAAACTTTGCTGCCTCCCAGGCAAAAGTTTTTTGTGTTACATTTTACTTTTGGAAAAAGAAAAATAAACTGGACTATATATAAAAGTGGCTTATTGTTTGTGTGTATGTATGTATGCACGTATTTTTGGTTTTTATTAGTCTTGGTAGCACTAAACCAGGGGTTCCCTGGCAGGAACTGAACTGCACAGCAGGAGGTGAGTGGCAGGAGAGTGGGCAGAGCTTCATCTGCCACTCCCCATCGCTCTCCATTGCTCATTTTACTGCCTGAGCCATTGCTCGTGTTACTGCCTGTACCATTGCTCACATTACCGCCTGAAGCATCCCCACCACCACCTCCCCGTCCGCTGCAGTAAACCACGTTTTCTCTAGTGGCTGGATCCTTTTGACTATTGCATTTACATGCACTGATATATTTTTTACTCTTTATTGTCCACTGGAAAATATCACCTTGTTTCCTTAAGCTTTATAGTAAAATGATATAGAGGTCATTACTTAATTCATTTAAGCAATTCCAAAATAGATATTATTATACTGTCCATATGGATGTCAAAATTAATTACAATAAACTTAATTAAAGGAAGCATTTTTGTATAATTAAGTTTCAACTATAGTGTGGGTTGAAACTTAGCTAATGGATACACAATTCTCTCTCAGGTACCTTTTTTTTCTTTCTCTTTTGGGAGCAAACCAATATGGTGTTAAGCATATACAGTCAAAATTTAACTATATTATAGCTTCAGGCTCTATGACTTTTCATGCTTTTTTCATATGTCAAATAATAAAAATGTTTTTATGCATGTTAGATGATTCTATGCTACCCGGGCCATATTTTTATTTTAGTCCATAATATCTAGATAGCTTTTTAAATGTCTAACCTTTTTTGCATTGCTTTTCAAATTGTCTTCTAAGACTATGAACTTTTTGAAGCTATTTATTCAGAACTTTTAAGATGACCTTTCTCTTGAGCCTCACCCAATTTTAAGATACGTTTTATGATTACATAGTAAAACAATATTAATGGAGCATCTGCTGTATATAAGACCTATGGACCATAATCTTAGGACTCAGAGTAATACATAAAGTAATATATTTAATGTCTTCTATTTCTAGATTATTTTTCTATTAAAAACCTAAATGGTGAATAAAACTATTAAATGACAATATTTAATACTGAGACCATACTTTCAACATACATACTTTCAACTAATGTGTTCCTTTGTCCTTTCAAAGTGAATGAGCATTATTAATAATTAATCTATAAAATGTGATTAAACCAGGCATGATATAGACAGACTTATATGCCATGTGACAGTTTAGAGTTTACCTAGAATTTTTTTTTTTTTTTTTAACAGAGTCATAGTGGGTGGCAAGTGAGAGGTCATTGAAGGGGAGTAATTGTGTTCTATAACTTTATTTCAGGTAAACATAAGCACATTTGACATAGCTGGTGACAGAGTAACCTGCCCAGTAATTAATATACTTCATCCTCCTCTATGAAGTAGATCTAGTACTGATGATTTTACAGATAAGAAAATTATTTATAAATAAAAATTTTTATAAAGTTATATATATATTATTTATATATTTATTATAATTATATATAAAAGAGAAAATCATTTATAAAATAAGTTAGAGAAGAAAAATTAGAGCCAAGCCTGGTGCATTGAATATATCAAACCATTCACTATACTGCCTGCCATTAACAATCTCAGTGATCCTTGGCAAACTGCATCAAATGGCCAAATTTTTTACAATGACAAGAAGAAAGGTTTGAACTAACTGAATTTTGACACTCTTGCTGGCTCCAAACACCTACCATCATATACTTTTATGAGTGTAATGACTTAGGTTCAGTAGGTTAATTTTCATTAATAATAACAGAGTGATTTGACATTGCTCTTCTCAACTCATTATCATGTTTATATGATTATTTTAAGTGTCCTTTGAATAGTTGGCAAGGGATATTTGAAAATCAAAACAAATTAGACCAAAAATTTTCAGTATTTTTTAGGTATCTTTCTCGCCTTATGCTTTCTTTTTCTTATGACTTATATGTATGTATATGCAATATCCAAAGGAATAAATGTGGTATATTATATAAGTTATAATCATTAAAATGGTATCTTATAATCCACATTACCTAAGGTGATACCTAGCATATAAAGAAGACCCAAGAATATTTGTTCAATACACTTAATAAATAACTGAAGTACTCAAAAGATGTGTGTATATGAAATGAAGAAAATACAAGTTAAAAACCAGTATCTCTCTAACTTCAGAAAAACATTCCTCCTTTGTTGATAGCTAATCTGGCTCTCACCATTAAACCTATAGATATTTTCAATAATTTACAAGAAACACAGACTATATTTCACAATTATCTTGAAATAGAGAAAACCACATTAAAAACTACTAGAAAATATTGGCTAAATTGAAATTACCATAGGAATTAATATTGTTTGCATGCTATTAAAGTCTCATCAGGATTTTCAACATCATTGAAATCTATACTTAAAAAATTTAAAATGACTCAATGAATTGCATTCATGTACTCAAGAAATATAGATATTTAAAAATTCCAATATAGCTCTTAAAGGCTCTGGACGCGCAGGCTCAGCAGCCATGGCTCACGGGTCCAGTCGCTCCGCGGCATGTGGGATCCCCCCAGACCGGGGCACGAACCCGCGTACCCTGCATCGGCAGGCGGACTCTCAACCACTGCGCCACCAGGGAAGCCCTTCATCTATATCTTTAAAGAATAATTGCACTCAGTGAAAAATTGAGTTTGAATAATCCATTATGTGTAATAGTAAACACACACACACACACACACACACATACACTATACAATAACTCTCCTCCTGCCTCATCATCCCATCATGTAAGATAGGTTAATTTCCTCTCTTAATAATTCCCAGAATATTTGTACTTAATCCAACCTCAGAGATATTGTAATAATCTACTTATCACCTTCCCCACCCCCTGCAAATTCTGAGTGTCTTTCCAACACCTCATTTATTTATTCAATCATTACACATTGAACAAGATTTCTTGGGTCCTTCTCTCTGTGCTAGGAACTGGCATATACTAGCATATATACTGGTGATAAGAATTCAGAGGGAATAAGACAGCCATTGTTCCTGCCTTCAGATAATTTACACTATAGGCAACTAAAAAACTGAGATACTCAAGCATTTGCAATAAAACTTATTAGAGTTATAAATATTAGGGTAAGCAGAGGGTGCCTTCCTTGAGATAAAGCCAGAAATTTGTTCACATCAGCATTACCTCATTTAGGTCAATGCCAATCACATAGACAATGCAAACATATACTTATGGAACAAATATAGGAGTGAATGAATGAATACTATCAATAGAACCTAGTATTAATTAAAATCCTATTAGTTTTAGGCATGAGATAAAATATTTCAAACTTGTTTTGTGCTGGATCAGCCTATCAATAGTGATGCCATTGTCCAGGAATGCCCGGGGCCCTCACCTGGCCTGCACTACCCGTGGCAGCCCTCACAGACATTTCCCCAACTGGAACCCATGTGGCCACCAGACTGGCCCTTGTTGTTCTTATCATGATTGTAAGATGCACCTCAGCAATAATCATCAGAGAACTTTGACAAACAAGTTTTATTACCATAGTTTGTGGAGGAGGGTAGATGGCACTCCTGGGCCACACAGCAAAGTCGCAGCTCAGGTAAAGAGACAGAGAAGACCTGGGGTTCTGCTTTTACTGGGGTCCAGGGTGGGGTGCCTAGTGGTTTCAGTGTTCATTCTATTAGTGAATTTAAAACATGAACGTGGGAATTAAAGAGCAGGAAGGGAAAAGCAGGGTCCCCACAAAAGTTTATTTATCAAGGTCAAACAGGGCTTTCTAAAACGGGAAAGTTCTTGGGGTTTGGGGCTTGGCTTGGCTTTTTATGTACTTGTGTAGCTGGCAGTGTGTTTATTTCAGATGAATGTCTTTGAAATGAATGCCTTGGTAATCAAAAGCGTAATGTCAGGCACTTATACTACTATCAAAACTTGTCATAATTTTCAGGCAATCACTCTAGAGAAATTTCCAGCACATTTTCGCAAAAATCCTGACAAACGCGCACCGTCATTTCACCTCAGCAGGTCACATAACAGTTAAGAGGCAGGACCTGTATTTGAGTCTAGATCTGTTTGTTGCCAAAGTTCTTTTCAAGCATCATTCTGCACAATAACCAAAATTAAATTTTGCCAAGAATGGACACTTCCTACAAGAATATTTTAAAAGTACACCACACAACCTTCTTTAATATGTTCTTATCCTGTGGATTTAAGTAAATATGTGATAAACATTTAAACATGTTAAATTATATGATTAATTCGGATTTTTTGCTTTTCAGATGCAGCTGTTTCCTTGGTCACATGTTTAGAGTCGGTATACTCAATGTTGATGACTGCCTAGGAAACCAGAGCACATCAGTGCAAGGCCTCTGCCTGACCCATTTGCACACCTGCAGTTGTAGCTCTCTGCAAAGATGTGAAAGACACATCTGTGAAATAGAAACTGAAGATTGTAAATCTGCACCCTGCAAAAATGGAGCAACAGGTACACATTTATATGGCTATTTCCTTGGCAAATGTTTCCCAGGATTTACAGGCAAGTAAGTATTTCTTGAAATCGAATTGTCTAGTGGATAAGGTGGTTAATACATTTATTTAACATATCTCAAATGTGTCTAATGATCAGCTGTAGCTTGCTTTCTCATTCGGCAAAGTAAAAATATCTTCCCTTGGAATAATAGGATTGCTTCTTTGGGCAATTACACGGCTGACTACACAGCTCTGGCTCATGCAAATAAGGATGCTAAGGCCAGGCTGCACCTCTAAGAATATAATTTATTTATCAAAGGTCTGAAGAGAAAATAGGCAACCATAACCTCCCAATAATAGTGCCTAAACAGCTTCAGTACACCCTTCAACATACTGTTTGGCTGCCTAAGCAAACTGAGTGCCAAATTTTTCCTAGTTTAAAAGCAAAATTTTGTTTCAGTATTTTTGAGGTTAGTTTAAATGCCCTCACATTAATAAGACTAAAAAATAAAAACATAAAATCACAACCATACTATATTCTTTGTAAAATCATAGAGGACAAATTTCACAGGGGCTACATAGTAAAAAGGCAGGTTTTGATACAAAAATATCAGAGATTAAGCATTAAAATTTATGCTATTTGAGATTTTATGCTTGGTCTTACATTGAAGTGCTGTTCATAATAATTTCAAAACTTATTTATTATAATTGCCTTATAAAAATCAGTATGGAGACAATACAGGAAGAAAACATAACTGTCACTTTTAAATCACACCTAACTTTAAATAAAATAATGAAAAAATTGTCATGCAGTATAATATCCCATTTTATTAAGCAGACCCAAATCTAGAAGCTATTTGGAGTTCCATCTTAAAATGAAAAAAATGTTTTCCCTATTCGATATTTAAAGTAATACACTGAAGTTTTTGGCGGAAATTTAAAAAGATAAGTTCTAATAACGGAAATGATGATATCATTGGAATAAACGTATGGCCATCCAGATTAGCTTTTTAAGGATGAAAATATATGTGAGTGCACAAATTCTGGTAAGCTTGCTAAAAAGTTTCTCCCATTACTTCACATTTCACATTTCAAACATGTTTTTAGTAAAAATAAGATAGCATAAAATGTGCTAGTGTTGTTGAAATAGTTGTATCTGACTTAGAAAAAATATATACATATATTCATCTGTTTTTATCACATAGGGTACCTTTGAGAATTCAGTGAAAATACAATGTTAATCAGCAATTATACATAAAATAGAATAAAGAATTAAACTTAACTCTTCTAATACCATTACTAAGAGAAAATGTAATTTGGTATTTTAATTATTTGTGTATATATGTATATATACATATGTATATGTATACACATTATCAATGAGCAATCTATTATTTTATATTTCAAGACTGAATATTACAGTTATCCATTATATGATCATTCAATATATATTATATACACATTCTTCATATAGTTAAACCACACATTATATAGTACTTACCATTGGTATATACTAAAAATAATTCATATGACTTACTTCCCAGCTGGGAATAAAAACATTCCATACCCATCTGATTGTTTTTCCAATCTGAAACACAAAGTTGTATCTGATTTTGATTTTGATTTCATGGAGTAATAAAAAATTTTGAGTATTTAAAATTTGAAATTATATTTGGAATACTTTTTACAGGCTTTTCATTATTATTATTTTTTTTCTTCTGGGAAATGTGTCTTTACTTAATCACAGTTCTTATAAAGACAGTTTCACTTATCTCTTTCCAGGGAGATAATAGTATTATCTGCGAATAAGGGTAGATATAAAAAATTTACTTAATTGATTTTATAGTACTGTTTGGTCAAATTTCTAGGATCAAGTACAATGCTAGTGGTAAAAGTGGTCATCTTCTTGTTCCTGAATTTCATGAGACTTTGTGTCTCCATGCCACATGGTGTTGGCTTGGTATTAAGTAGATAATAAATAAGGTGGAATCTTTCCATTTCCAATTTAAAACATTTTAAATAGAAATAAAGGGGGAAGTAATAATATGGCATAATAGCCATTTGATAGAGTAACATTTGCTTTTATTTACTTTTATAATTTTTAAATACTTTTGTATAGACATACAATAATGGACTTTTATGTGTGTTTATATTTATTTATTTTTAAAATATTTAGTTAAAAACTTTTGTCAGTTGCTTGTGCTTTACTTCTGAAGGACATTTCAAGATCATGATTACTCTTTTGCTCTGTGCTTCATCTCCCATGAACCAGTCATTTTTGTCCCATTATCACCATCACCCCCTAATAGTTTATGTGTGTTTCTAGAAAATTTGTTTTCAGTGTTACAGTTTTGTGCTTATTTTACACAAAGATGTGGACAACTCTTCTTACTCTGTACTCTGAAATATTTAAAATAAACTGGTTTGAAAGGATGAAAAAATTCCTTCGGGTTTACCAACCAACCAACAAAATAAATATTTCTGCTAATTACTCTTAGAAAGGTTAGTTATTCTCTAAACTTCTTACATTTTCCAGGGCTTTATTGAGTCAATTTACTAGTTTACATGACTTGAGATAATTATTAAAATCATTGGCATTTAAATAATAATTTTATCTGAATTAATGTTTATTTCTTAATTTTATTCTGATTTTTATATGTATGTGTGTTTTCTTTCTAATTAGAATAGAGTTTATACAATTATTTTTATTTTCAAGGAAGTTATTCATATATTTAACAATTGTCAAGTTTTTTCTGCTTTTTTAATTTAATACTATATACATTTAATTATAGAATTCCTTTCTCTAGCTTTACTAAACTTTCCAATGTCTTGCTCTTTTCTTTCTTTACTTTTTATTTCTTTGTTAACCTTTAGGTAATTTACAAATTATCAAATTTTCTTTGTTATTTGGTAATGCAAAATTGGAGGCTAGAGATTTTACTCGGGGTATTGTTTGCTTGTACTCTAGAAATTTGATATGCAATTTATTTGCAGTGTTTTCTAAGTAGACTGTTATTTAAGGTTTGATTTCCAATTTCATCCATCAGTGAATATGGCATTTTAAGTTATGCTTTCTGAGTTACTTGGCAATTTTGTTTATTGTTTGGTTATTAATTTCCAGTCACTGCATCATTAACACAGAACAGGGTCATCTATAATTGCTATTTGGTATATTTTTTCTTTTATTTGGAAGTATATAGAGAAGTTAAATCATCTTTTTACCATTTTCCCAACTGTATGGGGATTACAGGTAGCTACTGGGGGTCTGAAGGGAAAGGGGCTAAGAAAAATCCCTACAGTCAAGCAGAAACAGTGTTGTAGATTGTTAGTAGTCCATGTATTCAGGACAAAAGTAAGGAGTGTTGGATTCATATGACTTATCTGCTATCGTTGGCTTAGCATATCACAGTTCTTATAAGAATAATACTTGGACATTTAGACATAATGTATATTGCCTATAAATATTCTTTAAAATTTGTTTTTCTGTGATTTAGGTTTGGGATAAGACTAATCCTAGGAGTTTTTCAGAAAAGGATTTTTAGGTGCCATTTCAGATGTAACAAATCCAAATATTTGGAAGTAGTATTCAACAACAAAAATGTTTCAGTTTGTAATTCGGACTCCCGTGTGTCTTTGATGGAATGATTCTCGTATATTTCTTCATAGATGTAAACTTACACGTAAATATAAATGGGTTTACATACTTTGTCGTTCCATTTCCCCATATTAATTGATATTTACACACACCTTCACTACTCTTTACATGCTTACCTTATGGGTTATAAATTTTTAATTACCTTACCATACTTTAATAAAAATCAGTACTTGTACCACATTCCAGACCATACACAGACCTTAAATATTTGAACCACATCTAACCCTCTCTAGATATCTACATAATTTGTATATGTTGTTCTGCATATATTTAAAACTATTCAAGACATTATTACTATAATTTTATACACTCTATCTATACTTATCCAAATTGTGCCATTTTATTTATTTTATTACTTTCCTATATCTCCAAGCTTCCAACAGATTCCTTTTTACCAAACATATGATAATTATTATTTAGAATATCATTTTCAGCTTTTCTTCTGGGATGAATTCTCCATTTTCTATTTGTCTGAATGTATTTTTAGTTCACCTTTATATTTAAAAGATGTTTTATGGTAAGGGATAAGCAAATGAGTTAAATGAAAGAAGGAACTGTAACTACAAGTTAAATAACTTTACAGTAATGTATTTAAAGATGTATGTCTCTGTATGGCTATATTGCTATATTGTGCATATATATATATATATACACACACACAAACACATATATGTATATGTATGTATCTATCATCTGTAAGTCTATTTATCTATCTATCCTTCCTATGATATTGCTAACCCTATAATATCTTT
This sequence comes from Neophocaena asiaeorientalis asiaeorientalis, assembly GCF_003031525.2. Taxonomy (NCBI): domain Eukaryota; kingdom Metazoa; phylum Chordata; class Mammalia; order Artiodactyla; family Phocoenidae; genus Neophocaena; species Neophocaena asiaeorientalis. The sequence goes on from NW_020172187.1 coordinate 2,923,352, forward strand.
GACTCCTGTTTATCAGCTTCTATATTCCTATTTTTTATTTTATAAAACATATCATGTCACAGAGAATTTAGAAAAAGGCTCAGACAGCTGAGATATCAAATGATTCACACAATATATGCCACAACTTGAACCATTCTCTCCAGGTCTCTACTTATAGAATTCCATCATATTTTAAGTTTGAGGCTTCTGTATACTGATTATGTTCTAAAAAGCAGAAAAAATGGGGATGGGGTCAAAATATTTAACAAATCCAAAACTTTAAATATTTTAAGATAATTATTCTCCCATAACAAGTTATTCTCATTTAGCAATTAATACATATTTAGTCCTATTAATAATAGGGGAATAATAGTTATGCTTACACTGATCCTTGGATTTTTGCTTCCTGAAGCCTGATCTAACCAAATAAGAGCAATAGAAACATATTTGAGAGGTAATAATAAAGAAAATGCTATGGAAAAAGACAGATATTCTTCACTCTGGAAGATTCCTATCTGTCCTTTGCAGATTTATATTGAAACTTCTTCCAAAAAAGACAAAAAAAAAGCATAATTAAACAGAAAATATGTGACTTTTAAAATGACAAAGGAATTGCAGCCTCAGTGAAAGTAGCCTGTGTTATTATGACTGGATGGCAGCTCTTTGGCTCCAGAATTTTCTTTCAAGTTCTGATTTCATTTTAAATTGTGATTTTCCCTAACTCATTAAAATGCAAAATCTATACAAAACAATGTTTTCATAGTTATAAAATAATTTACTAAATGTTGCATTTCAGGAAGAAAAAGGTTATGTTCAGGAATTTAATTAGTGACCTGGCAACACTAGATATTCAACATTGGCTCTAATTGTATGCATATCTGGGATTTCCTCCAAAAGAACTTGATTCTTAAAGGTCAAACATTTATATCAAAGTGTTTTAAAATAACCGTCTTGTAATAAGGAGGATGAACAGCTTTTCATCAGAAGCAATGCAAATTAACTTCCCAAGAGAAATGACCCAATATATTCATCTTACACATGAGATATTTGTATTGATATATACACCATTTATGTTGACTTCATTTGTATACCGTGGAGAATTTGAAAGAAAATGGCATAAAAATATAAACATGAACATCACCCACTCTGGGCCAAAGTAGCTGAAGAAAAATTGTTTTTGGTCCTGTTTCAATCAGAGAAAGTAATCTCTATATAGTACCTTACTTATTTTTCAATTTTTCCATTATATAGGTTGGCATTCTATTTCCCTTTTGTCTACTTGCTCACATTACTGTTATGAAATATTGAAGGGATCTTGAGCTTCCCAAGAGAAATCCAGCACATTAACAGGATGCGGTAATATTACTAGAATATAAGACTCTTTTAACTCTTCCAGGCTTTATTTAATTTCATTATCTTTCATTTTCCCAGTGAAGTTAAAAACCAGCAATAAACCAGTTAACAAAGCAGCAGCCATCCAAACAAATAAAAATAACACAAAACTACAGACCCTATTTAAGTATCAAAAAGCCCAAGATCACAAAGAATTTAAAACTGCTTCCCAATTTCAATATGAAACTACCCAACATAAATAGGTAACATGTTATTGATAATTTAGTTTGGTATTTTTCTTTTCTCTTCATTCAAAGCACTTTTAGTTCTTTGAAAGAAAGAATTATTAGTACTTGTTAGGTAAGATTATTTTTTTTGGTTTTCATTTCAATGAATCTTAAGTACATCGATGACATAGTTTTATCAATATTGAAGGAAATCCAAAAAAGAGAGTATATATGTACATGTATAGCTGATTCATTTCGCTGTTCAGTAGAAACTAACACAACATTGTAAAGCAACTATACTGCAATAAAAATTAATTTTAAAAATTTGAAAATATATGTATATTTCCATGGGTTTCTGAGTCCTAATTTTTAATTTAAAATAAATAGAAACTTTTTTTTTTTTAATTCAGTGAAGACTCTGTCTTGGGGGGTAGTCAATAATTTTGCCTGTGAGATTAGAAAACATATTATCTGAGCTGAGCCCCGAAGGATGAATGGGGTGAAACCGAGATTTAAAAGGCCCTGTGAAAGGCAAGGTACCCATAAATAAGAAACAACAAGTCACAGCAAGAAGTCTATAATTGGCAGAGATTGAGATAATCCACAGGTCCTCATTGTTAATATGAAAGTGTGATACATGACTAGAGTACAATAATTTCCATTATTTAGCAACTGAGCAAACACCAAATGAGAGTAAATGAGAACAGAGGTTGAGATAAACATGTATTTTTTTATACAGATTTAGGTATCAAAATGACATGTTGCAGTTAGAAAAATGATATTTCTGTGTTTATAATACTTTTATATTTTCTAACTTGATGTTTTCTGTGTTTATAATATCAACAGGCATAGTGAGGAAATGGTGAGGAAGAATATTTGAGGTGGCTCAGAATTTCGATTTCACTACCTGGTTGCTTTGCTATCCCAGGAAGCATTTGTTTTTATCCAGGCAGCCTCAGGATGGATAGAGGCCAAAGCAGCCAGTGATGACAATTTGGTCATCATCCAAAATATTGATAAATAATATGTAAGTTCCAGCCATATCTGGAGAGTTTTTGTTCCTGTTTATTTCTTTTTTTTTTCTGCATATCATTATACATTAAATGATGTAGTTCTCAAATTACATTATCTTTCCATCAGGTACCAAGTTACTTCTGCACTCATATCCAACTTGATTATCCAGTAATATTCTGAATATGTGTATTTAGGGAATTTCCTTTTATTTATTAATTTCCATATGGGTAGATACTGCATAATTTCTTTATATTTTTGTAGTTTTCTAATTTCTCTGAAAATTGTATTGTTAGTACATTATATAAACAAGCTTCCAAAGCTACTGAAGGAAAGTGCCTCTCCAAAATAATCATTTTTATGAATAGAAGATAACAGGGCTTTTCTTGCTGTCAGGACAGTTCTTAAGAGATTTCTAATCTGCACAAGCTTCAAAAATGCTGACTAAATCTAAGAAGTATTATAAAACAGCAGCCAGAAATTTAACAGAGGAAAAAATATTTTGTTTTTGTATTCCTTGGAAAATGATGTGACTTCTCTATATTCTGTTATTTGACTACAATTTAAAGGTAATCCTGAGCTGGTCTCATGAATAAGAAACTGATGTTTTTTAATTTAAATTCTATTTTAAAAAATGGACAACTATTCAGTAAAAATAACAATGAAATGATTGCAGATTTCAGATATTGCATATTTCAGAGATTCAGGCCAAAAATAATGTATTAGAAAATGACACAGTATATCCAATCTTCCAATTTGTCCTTTTGTTGTTTTAAATTTAATATCTATTTTATATTTATCAAATATAAAATAATATATATTTTATATTTATTTATATTTATATTTATAGACCTGAAGGTCTATAATAACTTTTCAAACAACCATTAGTTTTAGTGTTTTTATAGGAATGTTGAGTTTCAAAAATTATTTTGAAATACTTTTCTTTCGAGGGAGTACATTAATGTTAGTGAGATCTTTAAACAGAAAAATAAAGGTTGACATATCTTCTGTGTCACATCAGAAGATAAGGCATACAGAAGTTATTCCAATTTGCCCAGACCTAAGACACACCCAGAAAACATCAAATGCTGACAGTGAGTACACACATTTTAAAGAAAGAGAAAATAAAAGTTTAACCTGCTTTTCAAAATAATATTTCACTGCATTTTCATTTAATTAGGAATAGAACACCTCCAGTATGAATGCTACACAAAGAAAGGTGAATTATTAAAATATATTATAATAAACTACAGAATAATCCACATTTATTGCTTCATAAACAATCTGTCAATATTAGGCATTTTTTAAAATAAATTTATTTATTTTTGACTGCGTTGGGTCTTCATTGTTGCGCACAGGCTTTCTCTAGTTGTGGCGAGCGGGGACTACTCTTCATTGCAGTTACACAGGCTTCTCATTGTGGTGGCTTCTCTTGTTGCAGAGCTTAGGCTCAAGGCAGGCGGGCTTCAGTAGTTGTGGCTCACAGGCTGTAGAGCATAGGCTCAGTAGTTGTGGCGCACGGGCTTAGTTGCTCCATGGCATGTGGGATCTTCCCGGATCAGGACTCGAACCCATGTCCCCTGCATTAGCAGGTGGATTCTTAACCACTGCACCACCAGGGAAGCCCTGTTAGGCATTTTTAAATGTGCTCTAACAAAATAATGTATTATCTATTCATCATTCATCCATCCACCTACCAACCTATCTATTTATGCTTCCATAAATGTACTTGTTACTGAGTCCACACTTGTACTGCTCACTGCACACCAAGCCAATAAATTGAGAGATGCGTTGTTTGGGGCAAAGAATAGAGACTATTCAGAAAGCCAGCAGACTTAGAAGATGGTGGATTAGTGTCCCAAAATTAGAATTAGAATTCAATTAGAATTAGAATTAGAATCTTCCCCGAGTTAGAATTCAGACTTCTTTTATACTAAAAAGGGAGGGAGTGTGGCTGGTTGTTGCCAACTTCTTGGTGCCAGCCAGACCTCCCACCCACCAGGGGATGTGATAATCCTTTGTTCTTTCAGCTGTCCATGTAGGTCTGGTAATGATGCTCCTGTAAACCTCCAACCAGACAAACGTTATTCTCTGTTCTGAAATTTTTTATCTGTATATGAATTGAAAATGTTATACCGTTAAAAATCAATCCTGGCACAAAGGCCCAAAGCGGCCAAAAATAAGTAAGTAAAATAAATTTAAATAAATAAATAACTAAATATTTTTTTAATTAAAAAAAATCAATCCTGGGACACAGAGCCTTGAGAATGGGCTACTTTATATTTTAGGCTAAAGGCAACATTCTTTTACAAAGGTTCGGAGCCAGCATAACTAAGCAGAGGCAAGAGAGCACAAAGGTTAGAGCCAAAGGAATAGATCCAGTATGAAGTCAGGTTTGTTCTTCTCTTATATATTTATTTAGCTTGGCACAAGGTATCAAATAAAATAAGGTCACAGATTAATTATACATGTAAAATTATTGAGTAGTTATGGCTTTCTTATTCGTACACTGAATATGAATGATGAATGAAGTTATATTGGCATAATTAAAGCTAGCTATATTTGTAAGTCTAGGTATCTTCAAAGAAGCATAGACGGGCTCTTATCATATCATTGATGATGTTAATTATAAGAGACTCTAACTTTATCAATTTTAATAAAGTTATGAGCACACATGATAAAAATTTAGTTTTCAATATGTTATTCCCTATTGAAGTCTACTTAATAGACAGTTGCTGGCTTTTTAAACCAATTCCAAGAGAAGTATTGTATCTTCATTAATGTAAGAGAAAACAGAGCATATTACTGAAAATGAAATGGCAGAAGCCAGGATTTCCATAAGCTATTTTTAGCAGATTGAAAAACATGAAATTTGGCTCAATTTCTCTTTGAGAACATGCATTTTATCTGTCATTATCCTTCATGAAGTGTATGGCTGCATGAGGCACAGCCCACAATATGAACTTTGCCTGAGGCACAGACAGAACTCACATCCACATAGGAAACATGCTGTGTATTATTTGGGGGCAGAGAATATCAATGACTCCAGGTATGTCTCCATTCTTCTTGAAGTATCGGTGTACTAAATGGGCACAAAACATTGTATTATTCAGTCTATCAGGTAAAAACCTTCAGGTAAGTTCCAATAGTGGCCAAGGAAATGGCAAGAAGATAAAAAACAGAATTAACCTACTATTTTGTAGGCAACTATTAAGATTGTTTAGGATTTTTCTTATATTAATTCACATAAAGGTCAATATGAGGCCCATAAAATTTTGCAGCATAGAGGAAGAAAACTTCATAATATTGCAGTAGGAAAGTATACTTTTGTACAAGATCTGCTAGAAATTAAAGAAGCTAGTTTGACACAATTGTTTTTTTCTCTTAAAAAAAGAGTATACAGTACACTATGAAAAAAGTTATGAAGACTGAGAGCAAAGTAAGAATAGTCATCTGAATAACATATGAGAATAATACAGCTAAAGATTAATACAGGAGAATAAATAAAATCTCCATTAGAAGCAGTTAGTAGAATGAGTATAAAAGTCAAAATTGTGATGTGAAGAATAAATATGGAAGAGTTTTACTAAACATAAAGGCAATAGTAAAAATGAGAGGTTATTAAAAAGGAGAGTCAACAAAATGCTAACATGGATTACTAAATAAAACCAAAACAAATGCTAAAGAATTATAATGGAAGTTAAAATATATATAAGTCAATTTTAAGTTGTATAAGACATTTAAAATTATAATTTGAAATTGTGAGACCAGTATTAATGTATTTAATTCACTATCTTGAGCTTAAAATATTTTTTAAAAAATAAAAATAAAGATTACTATAGAATAAGACTTGTTCTCTTCAAAGTTCAATGCCAAAAAGAACAAGAAGTACAACATCTATTGACTTTTGACAGAAAAATAAAATAGATTAACAAATAGTGCTGAGGTTATACTTTTACATAGACAAAGACAAGGAAAATTGTAATATATATTACAATTTAATTTTTAAGTTTTTGAGAATAGAGGGGACAGAAAAGTCAGTATCAGTTTGGGTACTTGAAAGTGTAATATATTAACAGACATGAATTATTTTGAAACCATGCATTTTATAATAAACCATGTCCAGTAATACATAAAATCATTAAGATGACAAAACTTAGTGTTTGTATTTGTGTATTTAAATATTTCTGCCTTATCGGCATATACCAACTTTGTATTCTTTGGGTTTTTGTTACATAACCTGAAAAATGAGCAGTTAAAACCAAGTACTGGGACAAACCACCAAGTCAAAATGGAAGTTTATGTGAAGAATGTATCAATTAGTCTACATGCAACTGCCCTGGGGGGTCAGTATCACATTTAAGAGTATAAATTTTAAATGTACAATTTGATTTTTCCCAAGGAATACTTATCCATTATTTTTTCTGGAAACAACTTTTATTTGCTTTACATTTTTGGTGCAGTTAATAGCAAATTAGTCATTATTATAGAAAATATTCTATCAATTATATAAAAAGAAATATTTATGTTCAAAAGTATCAATTTCAAGATTGTCTTCACAGGCTGAATGTACTCATGTCAGGAAAGATTTTCTTCACAGACTGGTGGAATTGACTAGATTGTGATATTGTTGAAGGGAATAAAGAAAACATATTCATTATTAAAACAATCACCTTTATTAAATAAGTTAGATTTTTGATAGAAAACATTTATGTTACCTTTATATGTGCTTAAATGTAAGCAGATGGTGTGTACGGATCTTTCTGTACACAGCAGTGAAATGAGTGACATGCAGTCATTGTATTTAACACAGTTTGATACTTGCTTCCTGGGTGAGTTTGCAGGCTCTAGTAATGAGGCATATTGCTCTGAATATTTAGCGTCGATGAGAAATAGTGATTATCTCCATTTTCTTGGGTATTTTAAATTTTTTTCATGATAAAAGGTAGCATTCTTTCACTGAAAACGATAATATATATCTTAAGCTTATTTATGTCAATGTATATACTTTAAACTTCCCTATGCGGAGGCCAAGTAAAATGCTTTATGCTTCTGGCATCTGGATTTTCACTTAATTAGTGGCTGTTTTCTCCATATATTTCTGATTGACATGATAATAGCAGGAAGAGCACTTACATTTTCCATCTTTTGTCTCATTGTGAACCTGAATAAATGCATTTTACTATTCCTCCACCCCCAATGGGATATATCATTACCAGTTGTGTTTGATATTTCAACAGGTTACAAAAGTCATAAAATTGTTCAAAAGCAACATATCCATTTGTGTCAAGTATTGACTCCATAGCTAGTTCCTGTATAGATGGATAGAGCACTATAATTTCAAAACCAACAATTGTAACAAATTTGTAAGTTAGAAAAAAGATACAGCACATTTATTAGAATTTATTGTTTTAAATTGTAAATAATAGTTACAAATTTTAGATATTACTTAGGAATAGATTTAGGATAAAATATCCTATTAATCTATGCATCACTGAGTATATGCCTTTTTATTCTAAAGCAAAAATAACAAAGCAAAATTTATATATTTATATGACACATTCTCAGGTTTTCTAAAATAATTTATAATTTAAAATTCAGTTTTACATCACTTCTTAGAGAAAGTTCTTATCATTTTACTGATTTCGGGCTCTCACTGTTGTGGCTTCTCCCATTGCGGAGCACAGGCTCTGGACGCGCAGGCTCAGCGGCCATGGCTTACGGGCCCAGCTGCTCCCTGGCATGTGGGATCTTCTCGGACCGGGGCACGAACCCGTGTCCCCTGCATCGGCAGGCGGACTCTCAAGCACTGTGACACCAGGGAAGCCCCATTTTACTGATTTTTCTTCATTCTGTCACTTGTACTACTAAATATCGTAGTATACCTAAGACCTAATTGTATAAGCTCAGAATTGTCTATAAAGAATAGCAGGGATTCACAGCAGGCTACTTCGTTTGCTTGAGTAGCTCAAATTTTAAAAGTTGTAAGAGACCAAAAGTATCAGTATTACGAGGTCAAACTGTGGACAATGCCAAATAACACACCACTGAGTTTAAACACACTTTACTTGTAAAATGAATGACATTTTGAGAAAATAAGGTAAACTTCATGAAAATAGTTTGAGAAAGTCTCCATTTCAAGCCACTTAACTATACAAATAAGGCCAAGAATCAATAAATTGCATTATCTCATTCAGCCCCAGAAATTACAGGATGTTTATAAAATGAAAATTAACTAATTCCTGATACAAAGTTTCCCATTTTCTACTCAATTGATCAAAATAAAATGTTAAAGTTACACATAGAAATACTTATAAATTTGGTCACATGTAATATATATCTTATTTTTGTTTTATTGAAAACATATGATTTTTCCTTCCTTTAGAAATATCAAAATGATTATTCAATTTGATACATTTAATTTTACTTAACTTCATTTAATTTTGGTATTGATAAAATAACTTATTGGAAAATTTTACCTAGACATGTAGTTTAAGTATTTTTTAAGTTACCTGAATACCATGATATTAGAAATACTAAATTATAGGACAAACCAAGCAGTATTATTTGTTTATGACTGGCTTTCTCTCAGTTTCCCTGCTGTGGGCACTCAGAGGAAGACACTGCCCAGTGCCATTTGCTCTCAATCCACACATTCTCTCTACGGTAGGTCTGCCTGCCGATGCAGGGGACACAGGTGCATGTCCCGGTCCGGGAAGATCCCACATGCCGCAGAGCGGTTAGGCCCGTGAGCCATGGCCGCTGAGCCTGCGCGTCCGGAGCCTGTGCTCCACAACGGGAGAGGCCACAACAGTGAGAGGTACGTGTACCGGAAAAAAAAAAAAAAAAAAAATCAGCAGCAAGTAGTCATAGAATTATACTGAGATTGATCTTTCTGAAATACAAGAAAATAACATAATGCACATGCTCAGGACACTATTTCCAACTTTTACAACTTTATTTCCAAGTCTAACCTCCAGTGACTAGACAAAGACTTTAATTATTTTACAAGTAGAACTACACACATGGTGAGTTAGAAAAGGAAGTTATCTTGCTGCTAATTATAATAAAAATGCATCTGAAATATTCTGTTGAATGTTAACATTTGTCTTAAATTTTCCTACTTTTGCTTACAGCTACTACTTCTAATGAGAGTGGTTGAATATCAAATAAATTTACTCAAAATATTAAAGAAACATTTAAATAATGTTATTCAATGTTTTTACTGTAAAAAGTTAGTGAAAATATCACTCCAAATTTCCAAGCTTTGCTGTAGTGATTTTTTTTAATATAAAACAACTTGTATTAATCAAATACTGCAAAATAATTAAAAATAACACAAAGGATTATAATTTCATAACACAGGTATATAAATATTACATCTCCCAAATATCTAATTTTAAGAATAAATAATAAACCTATTAATGAAATTATACAAAAAAATATTATAAATTTAATCAGAAATAAATGCATAGGAAAAGCATGCCATTATAGATATTTACCATATAAATTTTATAGGATTTTTTTTTAGAATAGCTTGAAACTAGCATTCTGTTTTGGAATATCAGTTTGCCCCAAAGAGGCACCTTCAGTATCATTAAGTTCCTGAAGTTCTATTTACTATATATATATATATAGTATATATATATATATATATATGTGTGTGTGTGTGTGTGTGTGTGTGTGTGTGTGTATAATATAAGTTCTTCATAAAAAGTGGAGTTATAATACCACCAATGTGTCTGCTATGTACACATATCTGGTTTTGAGCACAAACACATTTCCCGATGAGAGCATTCAACCTTAGCTGCACAGAGCTGTGGGTGGTAGGACAGAGGGAGGGGCTGATTGAAAGACATTTTGGTGATTGATGGGATATTTTTGGATTTGAAGAGAAACTAACTACTGGGAAGTTACTACCATTCCCTAGGTGCTGGCTGTATAATTGGTAGGAAGATCAGACTTAAGTCTATATAAAATATGATGCTCTAAGAACAGCAGAAATGGACCCAAATCAAGTTTACTCAGTACTTTATTAAGTGATATTAATGAAGGATTCCACAGAAAAGTGATTATTTACTCTTCTGGGTCTATTTCCAAATCATATTGAAAATGCTCTAGGATCTGAAAAAGAACAGATATATGTGTATGTATAACTGAATCACTTTGCTGTGTACCTGAAACTAACACATTGTAAATCAACTATACTCCAATATAAAATAAAAATTAAAAAAAATTAAAAAAAAAAAGAAGGACTTCCCTGGTGGCACAGTGGTTAAGAGTCCGCCTGCCAATGCAGGGGAAATGGGTTCGTGTCCCGGTCAGGGAAGATCCCACATGTCGCGGAGCTGCTGGGCCCGTGAGCCATGGCCGCTGAGCCTGCACGTCTGGAGTCTGTGCTCCGCAATGAGAGAGGCTAGAGCTTTCCATCTAAGAAAATGAGATGGTCTGAAGAATCCTCTACTCCTCAAGTTATTGAACACCAAAATCACAAAATTGAATTCATATTAGTAAGAGAATAAACATTCTCTTTGTATAAAATCTATGGTAAACTGTAAATAAGATGACACATAAATGGAGAAATGTAAATTATTTCTGCATTTCAAAAAAAGAATTTATTTTGATTTTAACATTGATACAGGAACCATTTAAAGCGTTATTGATGAGTACTTAAATCATTCATTCATTTGTTCACTCACTCATCCAATAGATAATTATTAGTAGATAATCAATTATTATGCATACTATTTTTCAGACATGGTAGTATTTTGGGGAAAGTGATTAGGGGAATCACAGATAAACAAAGAGAGAGTCTGCCTTCAGGGAGCTAAACGTTTACTGGGGGAGACTACAAAAAACAACAAAAAAAAGAAAGGTCTAGTATAATGCCTGTGTCACTGTGCTGTGAAGGAAAACAGTACAGTGGCAGGAGGGGAGTGAGGTGGTGGGTGGGAGCTATTTAGATTAATTGATAAGGGAGAACTCTAAGGAGTGACAGGTGAGCAGAGATCTAGAAACAGTGATGGAGGTAACTATGTGAAGAGTAAGAGGAAGAAACTTTTAGGCAGAGAGAGCCTCAAGCACAACAATCTTGAGGTAAGCAGGGACCATGTCTCGTAAGGTCTATAGGCCCCAGTTACAACCATGATTTACCAAATGCTAATTAGAACACTTAGACTTTTGTCCATTTGACCTAGAACATTTTGTTTATACAGATCAAGCAAGAATCTATGAGGCTTCCCCTCTATTTCACTTCCAGGAACAGCATGATCAACTAGCCAGTGCCATAGGTCTGTGGGAAGCAGACAATTCTGACTGCTGCTTTGACTTCTTGCCATCATGACAAACATGACCACCTTGTCTTTGGTGATTGAGTTTCACCACTTGACCCCTGTCACCCTGAACTCTAATTACTTTCATTGTATTTAGATTTCTCACTTTAGTAACTACAATTCCCCCACTTACGTGTAGCTTGCAGAGAAGGTCCTCAAGGATGCCAGGAACCCCATCACAAATTTATTTCTCACTATCATGGCAAAGGTATATCCTCTGGACCCTCCCATGATAAATAGCAGGTCTTAAATGACAAATCTTTCACATTCCAATCTCCCTAAGCCTTCAAATACTTCCCTCTACATTAAACCAAGGCAGGTGAGGCATTTCCAACTCACTCACTGTGGGCCCCCGTTTTGGGGGTCCATGTTTCAGCAGGCAGCCAAACACACGGCTGGAGCCCTTTCTATCTCCCCAGCTGTAGCATGAAAGGCAGAATTTCTGCTTAGTGAGCCCATATCAATACATTTGGCCTGATCCCCATGTAATATTTCTTCTGCCATTATCCCACAACCTCAATGTCCCTCCCACATATATTCCCTGGATTTCTCTCTGTGTAAATTAGAAAACTCAAGTACTTCTTTTGGAGTATAGTAGGTCACCCTTGCCACCTCACCTTTAGGGCCTGTTGTGACTAGAGTCTAGTTATAGGCCCAGAAGTGAAGAGAGGTGGAGGGGGTAGTTTCTGAGGAGAATCAGCATTGTCATCGGTGACAACTCTCTCAGGAAACCATTACTATTTCCTCAGACAATGCAGAGTTAATTCCCTCAGAAGGAGTGGAGAGTCCCCACACTGAGGGAAAAGAAGACTCCTACTTGGAGCGGAGAAGTCTCTTCCCCTGGGAAAGAAGAGTCATTAGGATTTAGAGACTCTGTGTTCCCAGCTTCATCAGGGTCTTCCCACACATCCTCATCCCCCTTTCAGCATCCCATTCCTTCCCATCATGGCCTTCATATTCACACTGAGAGTTCAACTTGTACTGTAATTCTGCTGGTCACAGGACGAGATTCTGTATTTGATTTTCAGCAGTCTTAGTCCTGTGGTGACAGGACATAAGGGTCTCCTTCAAGGCACATGTAGATGTTTTCAGGTCATTTATGTAGAACTTGATCTGAGAATTTGAATCCTGAATCCCATCCTCTTCTTTCCCCACTTTGTCCAGCAACAATTAGGAGGAACCTCATTAGATTCATTCATTTGAGCAAAATGGTTGGAAGTACTGTATTCACAGCCCCCCATATCCTTGCTTCTTCTACATGATTGATTAGGAATATCCAAGTGATAGTTTGCTTATCTTCGGTGCCAGACCCCATCACGGACTCTCTGTGCTCTCTTTACTACTGAAAATGAAGTCATCGGCATCTTTAAATCTTAGGGAGGTTAGAGAGATAATTTCAGATACCCCAGAACAAATTTTTAAAAATTCATCTTTAAAATTCTGTTCCTCTAGAACCATTTTCAGTACCAAAATATGCATTAGGATTCCCCAGAGAAACAAAACCAATGGGAGAGGTATAGATATAGATATATAAAGATATTAATTGTAAGGATTAAGGAGGCTGACAAGTCTGGAGAGCTGCAGTGAGTATGAACCTGTGTGGAGAATACATTAATATATTGTGCCTTCATGTCATATTGAACAAACGTGAAATTAACCTTCATTGGTAAAAAAAACTAGAGTCAGTATCCAAACCATCTTGACATGAAAGAGTATAGCTGTACAAGAAGAACTAATTTTATGGATAAATAAATGTTGCGTATTGATGTGAGCTGCCCAATCTAGCATATTCGTTAGATTGAGGTTTATGCAGCCCAACATAAACACTTGCACATAAGCTGAGGGATTTATTTTTATTTCTATTTTTTAAATTTTATTTATTTATTTTTGGCTGTGTTGGGTCTTTGTTGCTGTGCGTGAGCTTTCTCTAGTTGCAGTGAGTGGGGGCTACTCTTCGTTGCAGTACGCGGGCTTCTCATTGCGGTGGCTTCTCTTGTTGCCTAGCACGGGCTCTAGGCAAGAGGGCTCAGTAGTTGTGTGGCTCATGGGCTTAGTTGCTCTGTGGCATGTGGGATCTTCCTGATCAGGGATCGAACCTGTGTCCCCTGCTTTGGCAGGCGGATTCTTAACCACTGTGCCACCCGGGAAGCCAAGGGAGTGGGTGGAGGGGAATTTAGTTTTAGCAGAGCATCCTGATCATGGCTGGTGATCATTGTACTGTAATCTGATAGGAACATATGCCCATCAGGAAGCTTGGATGCAGGAAAGGAGATTTTATTAAACAATAATAAGGTATAGCACGTAGTCCCATGAAGACCAGACGTCTGCTGGCTGACCTACGAGAAACTCAAAAAACACCAAACCTGTAATAAATAATCAGGCCTGCATGCCATGAGTTCTGTCAGTGCTTGTTGCAAATTATAGAAACACACATGTCTGCCTGGTGCTTGCTTGGAGATTGCATCCATCTCATTCATTTTCCTCCTCAGGTTACTGACTTCTGAATCTAGGTCTCACTGGGACACCTACCTTGTAGAGCTGAGTCATGTGCAAATACCTAAAGAGCAAGGTACTTTGGGAAGTGGAACACATCATGTGGGGGATTATAAAATGCAGGAAGTATGTTCAAAGGTTGACTAGAGACTGCATCTGGATTATTGAGTAGAATCTGGTTGCCTTCTTTCAGAGCTGATGCTGACACACAGCTTATGGAGTCAGGGCAGGATGAGCAGGGTGATGACAGTCTGAATAATGATCAACAGGCTTACTTGGAGATGCTATTTGCCTTCACATTTTTTAATTGTTAAACTTTTTAAACTGTTAAAATATTTGTAATATTAAGAATAAGGTAAGTGATTATAAATCCTGAAGCCAGAACTGTAATAAAGTTATCAATTTGATTCAGTTTTTTAAAGTTTTATAAGAAATAAATCTGACCATTAATAGAATGTTATAAATATAAAATAAAATTTTATAAAAAGATTTTAACATCTTTTTAAAAACTGACTTTGAAAATTCTACATGCTAAGCTATAGAAATGTCTAGCAACTAACTTCTCTCTCTCCAGATAAAATGATGTTCTACCTCTTTCTAAATAATGAGCATGATATAATGCCCACAAAATCCCAGTTTGATTTAGTTCCAGGATGTTGAGTGTGAGATGTTTTGTTTCCAGTGTCAATAACTGTCGTAACTCAGGTTCTGTGCTTTCATAACCTTCCCACACTTCTTATCTTCAGATCTTTGCTTCTGTGATTACCTCCTATCCTTTTCCATGACTATTTTGTATTAATCTTTTAGTATAATCTTTCTCAAATAAATTTTAGACGAGTAGGGGAAATCAGAGGATATAAATTATGCATAAATAGCATAAATGTTAGATGTTTTCTTACCCTAAGAATAACATTTAAATACATAATGTTCACAATCTTTTCCAAATCTGAGAATAATCCATCATTTTTATTATGCAATCTAATCCAAAACCATGATTTACCTAGAAAAAGTTATCTATTTGATAATTTGGTAGGAACAGACTAAAACATGTTGAGGAATCAATGTCAGTTACCTATTTTCAATCTATTTCACACATATATTTGCAAATATTCTTTCATGATTATTCCTAACACCAGTAGGTACTTTCATAGGTATTTGTTTCAAAAATTATAATTTATTAACTATCCCTTAAAGTTACATGTTATAGACAAGACTTTCAGTTTATGAAATATGCAAGGTATCATTCCTGAATGTAAGATCTTATTATATTAGCCAATATCCTGTGTATAATAAGGCATAACAATGTATTCTCTGTGTGTGTGTGTGAGTGTGTGTGTGGATGTGTGTGTGTGTGTGTGTGTGTGATAGGGAGTGCTTTTTCTATTAGGTTAATTTCAATGTCATGGTCTTCTTTTGAAGGGTTAAGGATTTGACAGAGAAACCATTTATTCCTTCTTTCATGAAGAGTTTGGATAACACAATTAAAAATATTCCATAATTTGTAGCAAGTGTCTTTTTGTTTTATTGTTTTGATCTTAGGTTTTGGGTATTTAGATTCTCAAATACTTATCCTGAATCAGAATTCAGCTGGATACATGATAGGTAAACGGGATTGTTAGAAATGTATCCTGTGCTGTATCCAGATAAATCATGACTTATTCTATCTGGGATGAAGCCTCATTGGTAAACACTACTTTGATGGCTGTATACCTCTCCTATAGATATTGTACTATGGTTATGGCTAATCAATTATTTTGCCAAGTTTGGGCAAGGATGCTCTTATAGCATCCTTTCATTTTTATCTAATTAGCCATTTTCCCCACCTATAATTATTATCTTTCTTTGGAAAATTATTATAATGTAGAAAATATAGAAATAATAAGATTATGGTAAATATTTATTTAATAATAATTAAAAATTTGAGCTTTTATAGTCTCACATAAAGCACAAGTAGGCCATGCTTCCAAATCTGCACTTCAAGATCATAAGTGCTCCCAAAAATCCAAGCTTGGGGTAATGCCTGCTGAGGCATGTGCAGAAAATTTCCGGAAGGAGCAAAACTCGTTGAAAAAAAAAATAGGGCTTAATTCCACATTGTTACACGTAATGATCTATGTTTCTATGATTATATCAAGGTAAATAGATATAAAATTATAAAATGTAATGTCAAAAACTTTGTATTTTAAACTAATATCATACGAAGCTTAAATAGGAAATAATTTACTGGGTAATTTTTCACATGTTCACTTCTTTCTTTGAATGCATGCTACTACTAACATAGATTTAAATAGTTTATGTAATCTGTTAGTATAAATAAAGTAAAAATATTTTATTCTTATTTTATTTGTGTAGATTTAAAATGTGAATGAAGCAAGCTACTTAATTCTTCAGTCCTTTATGAATCCTTAGAGTGTAAAATGCAATGCAATCTGTATTGCATTGAATATTAAGGGAGTGATATATTGTTGCTTATAAATAATAATAAGGTAATAAATATATTATTTCAGAAATAAAAGAAATTTATATGGATACCTATGCTAATGTAGTAATTTTTTTAAATCCCAAAGTCTTTTGTTTTAGAATGCTAATGTGAGAATATTATGAATTCTTTTTACATTATCAATAATGGGCAAAATTATGGCAAAGAGTCTATTGGATATCTTCTCAGTGCTAATAGAATGATAGCTTCAAATACAATGAAAGACATATTATGTATGAGTGAAGGAAAAATAAATCCCTTAATGACATAAATAAAGGAAATCTATAAAGTTTATAAAGTACATTGATAATAATTGGAATAAACTATAACTTATAAACAAATTATAGACTAGATATTTCTAAAACTTAGGTCACTTTAAGTATCTGCTATTTTTCATTGATTTCACTAATAAAAGTGAAATATTCTTCAAAATAAAATAACCAAAAGCTCTCATCAAATTTGCAATTTTAAAATGTTTAAGGAGACAATGAAGTACTTATATGTTGAGGTCCATTTATTTTCTAAACTTTGGGGGTTATTTACTTCTAAGAGAATGTCTATGTACACCAAGAGTCTGGCTAGTTTAAAAAAATATGTTTATTCTTTACCTGTTCAAAAGTAGTGAAAACAATTTGCGTTCAAATATAGCTGTGGATTTGGAGACATGCGGTAACTGCAGTGTTTGATAGGAGAAGCATTTATTAATTAACACTTATTCATATCTTTGCCTTATGAAGGAGTTCTGTTTTTATCAGATATTTTCATGCATATGAGCAACACTCTCCATATTTAATTTCTGAATCATTACAATGTTTAAAAGTTGTTTTCTCACCCATTACAAAATTATCTACTTTGTATGTTGCTTTCATTATTTACCATTCCTTTTCATTTTATAATAGACCCTAGAGTTATAAAATGGATTTAGAATAATATAATATTGATGAAGGAGGAAATGGATTCATGAGTATGCCATGATTATGGACAGTTATTCAGTAGGTACAACCACCTAATTATCCTCTTTATATGGGAGTCTCTTTAAAATTTTAAAGGTATTATTTAAATTTAAAAATAGCCTGCATGTTCTGAGAGGCTATGTTAAGGATAGGAAGGTAAATCATTGAAAGACGAAAATAAGGAATTGATCTAACCATATTTGTTCAAAAATGATTCCTTCGTCTGCAAGTACAAGGGATGCATTAGTGAGTGGCAAGATTGGAAGTTGAGAAACAAGTCAGGGACTATTCTAATAGTTCAGACGAGATACCAAATATTTTGGATTAATGTGGTAGAAGTGAACACATTAAAGAGATAGTTAAGGGGTCTTGTCAATAAAACTGAAGAGTGAGGAGACAGTGGTGCTAATTAATATGGTTAAATATGGATCAGTTCCATAACTTCCTATTTGGTCTCCATATTCGTAGACTTGCCCCATTCAAATGTCCTCTTCAGTGAGTAGACAGTTTGATGTTTTAATGAAAATGACATTGAAATCATGTTAAATATATTCCTTTAAAACAGTCTCCTCTGTTTTAATAAAATAAACTTAAAAACCTAAAAATATATAGCTACATTTACTTTAATGAATCTAAATAGTGCCTCTCCAGCCTGCATTGTATACCCTTAAATAGATTTGGAGTTTGGCATTTTATCTAACTCTGAAAAAGTAACACATAGACATTTATATGCAGTATAGAACTATCTATAGAATTCAAAACCACTCTTGCCTTCCCCAAATGGTAATTACATCTTGTACATTTGAGCTCTCACTAACAAGTAACAACATGTCATTTTCTAAGTGAATGAGTTAATGCATTTCTGGTTTGAGATAGATCACTGAATGTTATGTATGACCCCACTTTTAATTGAAGAATACATTATATTCAATACTGCATTCATTATTCAATAATTCAGTAATTCATTTCCTAATCATTACATTTGATTATTAAGTATGTGCTTGACATTGTCTGATATGTAATGTATTGGCAAAAATAATTATGAATAAGTTGATGATGATCAATAATACTAGAATTCTTCAGTTGCAAGTAATACAAATTCCCCTGGATAATTTAAGAACAGGTAAGTTATGGGAAAGATATAATAAGCTATCAGAACTTACAGAAAGGCTTGGGAAAAACTCCTGAACACTCTTTAGAACTGAGCCAGGTACAGAGATCCAGGTACTGGACACAAGATGGGTTTCAGGAAAGGGGCAGTCTACCCTTTCTTTGTACCTTATCAGAATCAGACTCTTGGGAGGAAACCTCTGACAGAAGAGCTTAATCCACTGGCCATGGGAGAACATGTCTCTGATGTCTCAACAGATCATGTTCTATTGGAAGAGAATTCCTCAAAATAATGCTGTTCAGAAGGGGCTATGGAGTGCTTCATAGCCAGGAAACAGGAAACATTTTGTATACTGCTAAAACAACTCTATTAAATTAGTATGTCAGATTAACTATTTAACAGAGCTAAAGAAATAAAAGCATTAAAATTTTGCAAATGGAAAAATTTTGACATTACACTTATTGGAGAAAGAATGTGGTATACACAGATTAGAATAAAAAAATCTTAGACTCAAATCATGCCTTTAAACCTTATAACAGTTTGATTTGGGGCAAATAGCCTTCTCTATATATTTCTTTACAGATAAATATTTTAGATAAATAATATGTGTTTTATCTTTTTCATTATCATATGAGTATTAAATATAACAGTCTGCAAGAAAAACTTTTTGTTAAGCACCATGAAAACCATAATTGAGTTGATATTACTTTAAAGTCAACATGTCAGACTTTTATTATACATAAAATATCATTTTAGAGTATTCTGGATATTTACTACCTTAGCATTCAGTTACAGAAGAATGGTGGACACAGGAACACACATGGATATGGTCTCTCTTTTTTTTGTTATTTTTGTGCTCAGCTAGTAAATATTTTGATTACATGTAAAAATTATATCTATATCTATCTATAGCTTTTCAAAATGCAGAAACTTTAAAAATAACAAATATATATCTCATCAAAATACAGAAACTGAAAATAACCATTAGCTGAACTTCATTTTTTTGATTCCACAATATAGCAAAAGGCAATGTACAATATAATCTAACAGAATCTGAATGATATAGATAAGATTTTCTGTTCTTAAAATAATCTTAATGCATTTTGAAATGTAGTTCTACATATTTTAAGGCTCAGTGAAGTGCAAAGGTCTCCAAGTAAAGTAACTCCCAAGAATGATTATAGTACTCAGTAACTCGAAGACCTAGATTAAGTAAAACCTCTCAGATATTAGATAAGAGAAAGTAAATAGAAATATAATATTTGGAAAGAACAAATGACTTTGTGGAGTAAAGGTAGTGACCATTTTCTAATGGTCCTTATAGGAAAATATTTTGATAGAAGTCCTGCTTCGACTTTTTCTTTCCTTACTTTTTGTCCTTGGGTCCTTTGGGGCATTTTTTATTTATTGTTCTAAAAGTATACTTAGAGCATATATTGCATTAAGGAAACCATAGTGAGTATTGTGTGACATAACGCTCTTAAGCATGTATTGTGCACTTTAGAAAAACTATAATAAATCAAACAGGAAAATATGAAAATAAATAATCAACAAATTAATATATTATCACTGCCATGAGAGGCAGTGATACTATATTAATGGAGTTTAAACACAGACAATTTTTAATGAGAGAGAGGAATGAAAGCATTATGAAGGAAGTGGCATTTTGGTGAGGTCTTGAAATGTCGATAAGCCTTAGAAACAATGAAATAAGAAGGAAGAGATGGATCAGAGAGATGAAAGAACAGACACACAGACCTCTGTGTGGTAAAGTAGAGCAAATATTCAGGGATCTGCAGGTAGATCTTTGGAACTGATTAATCAGTAGAAATCTGCCATCCACCACCTTAACTATATCTATGATCAACAGTCACAGCGAGATGATGTGAGCAGCCCGTCACTCTCTACATGAGGCAGAGCTGGAGTGCTGCCCACATATCCCAGTTCTAAACCACCATTAATTTTTCTGCACTTTTGATCAAATTTTAAAACACTTGAAGATTAGTGGGAGAGCATTGCCACTAATAGTAGCAAAAATGGAAAGGTATGTTGAGTTGAGCCTTAATTCCTTGCAAAATTTGGTCATTTTTACTGATCAATCATAGGAAGTCCAAGAGATTTTGGATAATTGACAATTTTGACTTTGCATGTGTTTGGAGTTGGCTTTGTTTTGTTTTCATTTTCTGACATTAACAATGAATTTTTCGTTTTTCCTTAGTACTATTTGATGTTTTAATTCCTACATGGCCACTTTACTATCTAAATTTACATTCAAGTAGAAAAACACATCAACCATTTTTAAATAATTTATTGAATCTCTCTCTCTCAGGATAGGATATTTTATGCTGTGGTACACAAAGACAAAATCTCAGAAGATTAACACCACAGACATTTAGTTCTCGCTGTAAATCAGTGGGAAGCTCTCAGGCAGCTTTCTCCTACTTAATGGCTTGATATTCCCAGCCGCCACACTGTATTACACCTCCATTTGTTACTGGTGAGGAAGAAGAAGACAGGGACCAGGCAGTGACTCTTAAATGCTTCTATCTTGAAATGAAGCACATTTCCCCTCACTTTTTGTTTACCAAAGAAAATCTCAAGTGACCTCATCTTACTTCAAGGGGGCATATACATAAAAGAAAAGAAACAAGTAAGGTAGTAATAATGTCTACCACCTATAAGTTATTGTTTTTAATTTTTATTTATGGACATATTTAAATTATTCAAATTCCCCTTTATTGTCTTACATAGATGTGTGATATCAGTTATCAGGTACCTAGAACATCATAAAAGTTAATTATTTCTATCTTCCTCCCCAGTTTGCATTTCTTACATGCAGAATTTTCCTACTTCTATCAATTTATGTGTTTTTTTTTTAAGATTTCTTTACAGGAGATTTTCAAAATTATGTCATTTCATAAATGATTTACTAATTTTAGTTAATTTCAAATGGTGAAAAATAAAAGCAGAGAAAGTGTTTCTTAACTTTTGGTCTTAAGTATATGGTAGATTCACGTTTTGAGAAACTCAGTATACATTTTGTTATATCTCCTACATGGTCACACTTATATTAACACTCATTTGTCATATTCTGCCAAAAAATTATTTGTAAGTACCAGTAGATCCAGACCATTGCTTTAACAATACCCGGTAGGAGTTTTATTAGTTTTTGACCTGTGCAAGCAAGACATTTTTCACAATCCTCAAAATTACTTATTTGTCAGAATACATATCTCCCTCCCCGCCACCAATACCTGGGTCCTATACTGCAACAACATTTACAGGGAAACATTTTTTCTCTTTTGAGATTAAAATAAAACTAGCATACACATTAGACAATGCAAATGTTCACTGTGCTAGAAATCAAAATTCCACATGAAACACGTTTCCACAAAAAGCAATGCAAATTTTCAGAAGAGATTCACCTACATCCCAGGCAAACTTAAAATTGGGAAAATTGTGGACTAAATAACTTTGAAAGTGCAACTTTTTCCTCCAATGCATCAGCCCTTCTTCCTTGTTTCAGTCCATTTTAAATTATTTTTTCCACTGTTAAATTACAACCATGTTTTATTCTATAACTGACTTCAAAATGATGTCCATATAAATGACAGCACTCATCTTTAACTTGAAGGTAATTTTGCCAAAGTAATTCAAGTGATATACTCGCTCACTAATGTTTGAATATTATGGGCATGGCTTATTTAAAAATGTGTAAATTAGTATGTTTTCCGTTTCAAAAGTGAAGTTGAAATAAAACCATATTAATATCTTTACTAAAATGTTAATTCATGCTGTAAAAATGTGTAATTTCTTTTTGTACCATTTCAAATGACCAGGGTCTTTAATTTCAGAAGGAAAACAATACTATAATAAACAGGTTATTCGGCATGACACTAAATATCACTTATATGAACAGCTCTACATAACTTTCAACTATTTTTGGCAGTAATAAATTGGGAGGGTCTTTAAAATATTAAAATTCTGTACTACAGTCTACCTTTTACACAGTCTTGTTTTCAAGGATATTACAGATTTAACAATTCTTTCTGTAACTTGAAAATCTAACACTATAGTTCCACTTCTATCAATTTCTCATTGTACCAAACTTTGAAAAAGATTTCTCTATCAGATACTCAAAAGGTAGGCATTTTGATACTTATAATTAACATTCCATCCCGTTCAACCAGCAGCCTTGCTACATAACCAGATGCCAGATGTCATTAGAACTGTTGCCACTCCATCCTGCATAAACTGAATTCTTTGCTTCTTCTTATATCTTAACTTGGGACTTCTTTACTTTATTAAAGAGATGGAGGTGTAATGTTTATGCTCTGATTAAAGGTGCTTAATCACACCTGTTTTATCCCCCTCAAAAAACTCATCTTTAAATCAACAGGCAGACTAGGGTGTGTGTGTTTGTGTTTGTGTGTGTGTGTGTGTGTGTGTGTGTGTGTTATAGAGGATTGAATAGGAGGAGCAATGCTTAACTGCCCAAATAATTTGAAAAATGTTCTAAGAGATCAAAGTAAATCTCTCTATCAAAAGAAATGCTACCTTTGTATATGTTTTAAAGGCTTCTTTTCAGCAACACTTCTTAGAACTTGTGACATTCTCATGTGACTTTAGAGATATAAAGAAGCTTTAAGCTTCCTACCTTAATATTTCTTTTAAATCCTCTTAATCTTTTCAGTGAGATTAAGTTTTACTGAGAATGGATTCTGAGAGAGTAGCATTTATTTTGTGGTGCAGGGGATACCTGGAAAATCAGAGAAAAAAATAGGATGTTAGAAATTTCAATAATAACTAACAAATAAAAGGGTTTCTACTTACATTTTTATACCCACGTATACCTACTTGTTTGAAGTACCATTATATTAACCAGAATACTCTATTGCTTATACTTTCATGAAACTACTTCACAAACATAATTGTGGCCCAAAATGATTTCTCTTCTGAAGACTCTTCTACATTGTAGCAAATTAATATACTGTTTTTAGAATAATTTTAATGATGGGAGTCATTCACAGAAAAGAATAAATTACACACAGTAATGTACTCTTATGTGGCACATCAGAACATTGCATTTTAAAAACACTTCAAATGCATAGAAAATTGCAATATTAGCATTTTTCTACTACGTCATAATATTAATAAAGGAAATAACCTTGAATCACTAACGCTAAAATGAAGTTAGGTGACTTTTTTTTTTTTTTTTTTTTTTTTTTTTGGTTTCCAGACTCCCAACCACTGCGCCACCAGGAAAGCCCCTAGGTGACATTTTATGCTTTTTTGTACATATTTTAGTGTAACAAAAAGACAGATACTGCAATGTTATATTCTTTTAGAATGAAGAAATAGATACATCATATATAATCTGAAATAAGTAAGACAGGATAAGAAAATTTGTTCAAAGCCCTGTGCCAGATCAGAAAAATTATAGATTTTTTATATAGAGTTCAATAGCAAGGGATTCAGTACAACTATACCCAAGCTATATTCAATCTTTGTCTTTAGTTTCCAGTGGTTTCTTTTTTATATGTCTGGCATGATTATTTTTGGTTTTCATTTTGTTTAATGTTTTATTATTTGGAGTTCCCAGCATTTCTTGAATTTGTAGATTTACATATTTCAGCATAGTGGGGACTTTTTCAGCCATTCTTTTTCTTTTCTTTTTTTTTTTTTCTTTCTTTTCTTTTTTTTTTAGTACTGTATTCTTTGTCTTCTTTTTCTGGGACTCTGATGGCACAAATATTAATACTTTTGTCACTGTCCCATAAGACTCTGATGCTCTACTCATCTTTTTTTCACAACTTTTTCTCTCTTTATTTAGATGTACAATTTCTACTAATCTATGTTCCAGTTCACTGACTCTTTTCTTTGTCATCCTCGTTCTGAATTAAGCCCACTCAGTGAAAATTTTTATTTCAGTTATTTCATTTTTCAGTTGTAAAATTTCTATTTGATTCATCTTTATAACTTTCATTTCTTTGCTTAGATTTTATGTTTCCATTAGTTTTAGTAGTTTTCATTACTACTTAGTAGAGCATATTTTAATGGCTGCTTTAAAGTCTTTGTCAGATAAATCTAACATCTGAATATTGGTATCTGTTGATTGGATTTTCTAATGTGAGTTGAGAATTTTTTTATTCTCTGTGTGCTAATTTTAGAGTGTATTCTGACCTTTTAAAATACTATGTATGAGATGCTGATCATATTTAAATACTGTTGAGAATATTGGCATTTTGTTTGTTTTAGCAAGCAGTTAATCAGGTTAAGTCTGGCCACAAGTTCCAACCTGCCTTCTGTGGGTTGTGTTTTTAATGTTCCTTCAGTTTTCAAAGGTTTGGTTGTATGATTCACACCAGTCCTGGATGAGAGCCACCTGTGTCCAAGCTGGGAGATAAGTGATGCTCTGTCTATTATTTCAATTATGTTTGCCTTTGGTATGCTGAATAAGACCAGATCCACATCTACGCAGCCCAGGGTTGAGTCCAGGAATGCATTGAACATTTGATGAGGTCACCTTACTGACCTCCTCCTTCTCTGTCATCTCTCCTGTGCATTCTACTTTCCTGAAACTCCCCTTCTCATCCCTCTTGCCAGAAAGCTGAGGTGTAGTTACTGTGCTCTGCAGTGGGCAGTTACACTCGCACCTGGAACCAAGCAGCAAAAAGACAAAGAAGGAAAAATAACAATGGGAGTTGGTCCCACCCTCTTGGAATTGTTATTCTAGCAAACAGAAAGTAACCCTCCCTCAGAGTTTTGGCTAATGCCAGCTACCCTTGCCAACAGCTTCCACCACCACCATGGAATTGTTTAGGGGCCAGGGTGCACACTGAAGAAGAAAAGCCAAAAAAAAAAAAAAAAAGGGAACAAGGGTTTCTGTATTCTCTCTGAGCATTAGCAATCTCCCTCTCCAGTCTGAGTTGGAACTTGATTTCTTCTGTAGCTCTCTGTATTTCCACCCCAGTGGCACACATTGCTCCCAGGCTGTGGACACCAGAGGGAAAATAATGGCATACCAGAGGGGGAAAAATACTCAGTTATTTTGGTGTTATTTTGAGTTGTGATCTTCTACCTTTTCTATTTTGTGAGGTGTCAGACAGCTTCTGCATGCTTTCTGTCTAGGTTTTATAGCTGTACTCAGTGGGAAAGACTGGATGGAATGTGATTATTCCTGTTGCCTGGAGCCAGAGCTTGTTTCTTGTAATCTTCTTGAGAACAGTGTCTCTATCTTTATGTTTATATTCCCTACAAGCAATTAAACTCCATTTTTGTTGTTTTGAAATCCTAGGAATTTATAGCATTTTCAAAAGATATGAAAACAATTTTGATCCTTTAGAATAGAATTTTTATCATTTGTGAGGATTTGCTCATTTCAAACAATATTTCATTGTTTTATATAATCTGATTGCACATCAATAATTTTTCTTTCTGGTGCAATATTTTCTTTGGAATGTATTTTCAATTAATTTTATTTTATTAGATACCTTTTTTTTTAATTTTGTCTTTTTAATTTATTAAATATTTCAATTTTTTTCCATTTAATAGGCCTAAATATATCTGGATTTGCAATGCTATAACAGTATATGTTTGTCTATTTATACATATATTTTGCTTGTTTACATATATGTCAAGTCTAAGTCTCTCTCCACTTTTTCTATTAGTGTTCATACTCTTGTCTATTCAAGAATTTTTTTCATATGCATTTAAAATTATATTAACCAACCATCTTCCCCACCTCCACATAAAAACCAAAACACTATTGGCATTATAACTTGAATTGCATGAAACTACATTAATGTGTGAGCCTGAAATTATTACAATATTGAGTCTTTCCATACAGAAGCATAATCTGACATCTGGTAGACTCTTAATTATTTTAGATGTTGCTTTCTTCCTTGGTCTTTAATATGAAAAAAGATTTATTTATTGAGCTAAGATATCTATCAATAATTTTGATAATGTGTATGAGTTTATACTTAAATTTGCCTATCTATATTGTTGACATTTGCATTATAAGAGTATTTGTATGATGTCACTTTATCTGCTTGAGATTCTTTCTTATGCCAGTTTGAGAATATGGTTGAAAATAAGTTGGGATGAAAAATAGAACAGACAGTACATTTTCAGCCTTGGGTTCATTGTCACCTTGGAATCACTTTTATTAAGACACTATTACATTTCTTCCAAAAACTTTTAGTGAATAAAATCCATGCTGCTCACTAGTGACCCCAGGGAGATCCATAAAGGATGGTGTGTTTTGGATGACAGTAAATATCTTATAAATGTGGGAGCAATACAAATTGATGGTGTTTCTTCTCCTCAGCTGACAAGGAGATACACGATGTATTTGTTCTAGGCTTAAATTTTAAGTCAAATTTGGCAGGAAAATAAAAATACAGGAACTGAGAGGGAGGCATTTCTATTGTGCTGGATTTTCTGGAACACTCTCCAGTGTCCATCATGCTGGTGATGGATTGTAGTTTCCATGTGCTTGATCCCCCTTAACAGAAAGCTTTCTTGGCTTCACCATTCGGTCAGTTGCTCAGGACAAAAAAACTTCAGTCTGTGTCATCTGCGACTACAATATTTTACACACAATCCAGGGTACAATCCACAAGTATGTCTTTGAGCATTTCATCTCTAACATCTCAGAAAGCTGACATCTTCTGTTGCCTCCATTACACTTTGACCCAACACTAGGACATCTGTGTGGATTCCTGCGTGATTCTCCTAAGGGGTCTCTTCACCAACAATACAAATAGTAAAACTGTGGTATGTCACCAGTGATGCCCTCCAGTTATCACCTCCTTTGCTGGTAGCCTGCTTAGCTACTTACTACAATGCAAGAAATGCCTTTAACATATAGGCTACCTCAGTGACCTAATCTTTTCTTTCCACCACAGTCACAGCAAACACTATTAGTGGCCAACTTTTTTTATATAGAAGTCATTTTCATGCTTCTCCAGTTCATCTTTCATTCAGTGGTTTGCTATATATTATGCCAGGAGTGGAACATATTACAAGTAGTTGTACTTTAAATTCAAATTAAAAAAAAAAGTCTTTCACATTGAAAATTTTTTCTAATGCTGGTTTAAAAAAATGTTTTTAATGTTTTTATGCATACTCTTTGTCAGTGGTTACAGACAACAGACTTTTACTTGTTGCCCTATTATTTTCTTAATAGTATCTAAACCATTTTTGCCATAACAAGAAAAATAGATATTTCTTTATTTTTTTGTGGATTTGGGTCTTTTGTTATTAAGTAAGAAATTTCAAAATAGAATTCTAAATACTTAGGATTGTTGGATGAAATTGTATTAAAAAATGAATTAACAGTTGCATGATTTTAAATATTGCTGAAAATGCTCTCATTTCTCTCTTCATATTTAAGATGCTTAGTTTTTGTATGTCTTACTGATTTTTATGGCTTGATAAAATCATTAGTCAAGTACCCATATTTTAAGTTGTTGTGATTTTAAGTTTTGGGATTCTTATCATATTAGACTATTATTCTTATGCCATAATGTGGCTGAGGTAGTCATACTGTGAGAAATATTAGCAATGCCATTTTTTTTTCACTTGCATTCTCATTGCTTCTAATTTCATTCTACAGTTGTTGTTCTCTTGTTTTGTTTTGTGTTTTTACTTTGTCAGTTTTGAAGGGCAAATGTTATTAACTTTATAAAATATTCTTAAATCAACTTATTTGGACACACTCAACAGCAGAAGGCATCACAATATACTGAAATATGACAAGTAGTTTGGGAGCCACAAAAGTGTTCTGCAGTCACTGTGAATCTCCTTCTTTTCCCTCTGGGTACCTTGGGCACAGTACGTGCCCTATGGAGTGAATGAGCACACCTACATCAATTTGAATATTAAACATTTTAGGGCATGATTCTATTTTTTCTTATATTTAGATAAATATGCAAGGTGAGGTTCTGATATTTCTTTCTGCATATTGGATTTTTTTCTGCCCTGAGTATGTATTACCATAATTTTTGAAATCCTTATAGATTGTTGGGTGATATGACTTGCAGAGCAATATGATTACTACTTTTTTCACATTCCTTTTCTCTTTTCTTCTAGATGATATATGTCCTATAGGATTTGACTGCTGTTTTAATGACTCTTTTTTTTTTCTATTATTTTTCAAATTCTTTCTCATTTAGATTGTTACATAATATTGAACAGAGTTCCCTGTGCTATACAGTAGGTCCTTGTTGGGTATCCATTTTAAATATAGTATTGAGTGTATGTCAATCTCAAACTCCCTGACTATCCCTCCCCCCACCCTTCCCTCCTGGTAACCATATGTTCATTCTACGAGTCTGTGAGTTTGTTTCTCTTTTGTAAATAAGTTCATTTGTATCATTATCAGATTCTTCATATAAGCCATATTATGCAATATTTGTCTTTCTCTGTTTGACTTACTTCACTCGATATGACAATCTCTAGGCCCATCTATGTTGCTGCAAATGGCATTATTTCACTCTTTTTTATGGCTGAGTGATATTCCATTGTATATATGTACCACATCTTCTTTATCCATTCATCTGTTGATGAACATTTACTCCTATGTCTTGGCTTTTGTAAATAGTACTTCTATGAACATTGGGGTGCATGTAACTTTTTGAATTAGAGTTTTCACCTCTTCTGAGTATGCCCAGGAATTGGATTCCTAGATCATATGGTAGCTCTATTTTTAGCTTTTTAAAGGAAACTCCATACTGTTCTCCATAGAGGTTGTACCAATTTACATTACCACCAACAGTGCAAGAGTGTTCCCTTTTCTCCACACCCTCTCCAGAATTTATTATTTTTGAATTTTGGATGATAGTCATGCTGACTGGTGTGAAGTGATATCTGATTTTAGTTTTGATTTGTATTTCTCTAATAAATAATTAGTGATGTTGAGCATCTTTTCATGTGCCTCTTGGCCATCTGTATGTCTTCTTTGAAGAAATCTATTTAGATCTTCTGCCCATTTTTTGATTGGGTTGTTTGTTTCTATTATTATTTTGTTCCATAGGCTAACCAGAAACACAACCAGAAATTCCAGTCATACCAAACTTGCACATGTTGCTGACACTAGGTCATGATGATACTTTAGTGTCATATGAATAAGACTGTTTAAAATGATACACAGTAATTTTGCACCCAAAGCTATTTTTAATAATGGAATGGAGCCATTGTACAGAAAATCCACTTAAAAATTTATTTTAAAGTTATCTGTAGGAAATTTGCCAATTAGTACATTATTTTCTCCAAATCACTTTCTATATTAACTCAAAGACAACTTTATATCTGATTCTATAACTTTGCTATTGCATGTACTTCTTTTTAACAAAGAGTATTGGAGAAGCAGGAGTCAATATTCTGAACAAAACAATCACTAAAATACAAGCTGACACCTGATTTAGTCTTCCTTTTTCCAAACAACACTACATGATCAAGGACAGAACTTTAAGAAATATCTTCTGTCTATGTTGAAAGAATGAATCAACTGTAAAACCATAAATACGGCACAGAAGAACAAGAGAGTGATTCTAGAATTCCTTTAGTTGATAAGTAGAAATACAATATATTGTAGATGGAAACTCCTAAAACAGTTTTATACAAGAGAGCAGAAATTGTAGATGTGAATTGTTATTATAAAGAACAGCAAAATTAAATTATGTTAAAAATTAGACCAAAGGAAAACAGAAAATGAGGTGATTCTTGGCAAAAAGCCATGAGATCTGGATCAGATTATGGGTTTTGAAATACAGCCAACTCTGAAATGTTTATAAATGTCCATTTGCTACTGACCCTCTCATGGAGACTAGGTATAGACTACAAGCATCTAGTCAACATAGGAGTATGATAGGAAATACCACTAAGAATGTAAAACAATAGTAACTTGGTCATATATGTAACATGCATGAAGAGAGAAGAATGGCAAGGGAGTCTTGCCCAAATGAAACAGCCCCTTCAATTCAAATAACTACACTGAGGGTATATATTTTATAATTTTAATTTCAACAACTTCCCTTTACAATGCCATTAAATAAAGCAGAATAAATCAATAAAAAGTAACTAACATATAGATAAGAAATCATTCAATTTCATGTAAGTCTAACTAAATTTCAAAATCCTTAAATACAATTAAAAAACTATCATATTCTATAATTTAATGTGAAATCTAGTAAATAATTTTCCTAATTAAAAAGTCAATCATTATTTAAGGAAATTTTTTTAATATACTTACTTATTTTCAAATGTTCTAGGAAACTACTACCAGAAATTTCAAGTAGATGTTCCAGTGGGAAAGCCTGTTATAAAATTTTTAAGAAAATGAAATTTTAATAAGGTCTATGTTATCCTCAGTTTTTCTTTTTTGACCAATTATAATGTTGAGCTAAAAAGAATAGACTGCCAGTTATTTTTCCAGCAAAAGTGGGATTATTTGGGATCAGCAAATAATTGCAATTCAGGGTCTTCAATCATGGTGAGACCTATGCAAGTCCCCGCAAAAATGGAAAGGATAACTCTTTTATAGAGGGGGAAAGGGAGTTGGGAGAGCTAAAAAAAGGTCCATGGCTTTTGGTTGGCTGAGTTGTGACCAGGAAAGAAGAGGAAGTCTTTCTTCTTCCTGTTGGGCTCTGCTATCCTAGTCAGGCATGAGGGCTCTCCTTTCTGATCTCAAGACTTTAAGTGAGGTTTCCCTTTATTAAATTTTTACAGTAAGAAAAACATAGCAGTGTTTGCTGTTCTTCCAAGAACTTTTGTCAAGAATATCAATATAATTACTGTACTTTTATTTCCATTAAATCATGTAACTGATCTCCCACAGTAGGGAGGTACACCTGTTCTTCTCAGTTATGCTCCTCTTACTTAAACATTTCATATTCATGTGTATTATTAATTACTTTGAATGAAATTGTATAGAATATAAATTTTGTAGCCATATATGTGGCTGTCTTTACCTGTTTCCAATATTTCACACTTAACCCCAAAAACATATGGGAGTTTTTGATTAAATTTTTTGGGAGACAGGTTTCAAAACTGTGAAAATGAGCAATCATTATGTTAATAATAAAAATAACAAAATTATGTTGGATTGTTATTTTCTAAATGCTTTCATGCACATTATTTCTATCCCCTCTCCATTTCTTTCTCTCTCACAGACACATACACACACAGACACACACACACACACACACACACACACACACACACAAAGAGAGGCATTATGTAAAATCCTCTATTTTACAAATGGAAAATCATGATCAAAGAGGTCCAACAATTTGAGTAACCTCAAATCACACCCAGGAATTCAGATAACAAAATTTGATGTTTTCAGAAGAATAATGCTGATGTTTTGGATTGTTTCTTTTGGCAAGGGATATAGTAAAATATTAATTCAAAATGAATAAAAATTACTTCTAGCATTGTTGATTAGTGCATTGTTGTGCCTATTTTGAAAACTGTAATATATAATATAATACAATATAATAATATTATTGCATACAATAATATTAAATTGTAATATTTTAAAGGATCATACACCTTTATTGGTAATCATCTTTGTAAAATTTTGAGTATAGAAAATGTAACAGAAAGGAATTAAAAGAAAATAAATTAAAATAGCAAACTATTATTTTGTAAAAGACACTACTCACATGGTCAGTCTTGAAAGTTCAGATACTTTTTTTAACACCTTTATTGGAGTATAATCGCTTTACAATGTTGTGTTCATTTCTGCTGTATAACAAAGTGCATCAGCTATATGTATACATGTATCCCCATATCCCCTCCCTCTTGCATCTACCTCTCACCCTCCCTATCCCACCCCTC
The DNA here is from genome assembly GCF_003031525.2 of Neophocaena asiaeorientalis asiaeorientalis. NCBI lineage: Eukaryota > Metazoa > Chordata > Mammalia > Artiodactyla > Phocoenidae > Neophocaena > Neophocaena asiaeorientalis. The sequence goes on from NW_020172187.1 coordinate 2,956,117, forward strand.
TAGGTGGTCACACAGCACCGACCTGATCTCCCTGTGCAGTGCAACTGCTTTCCACTAGCTATCTATTTTACATTTGGTAGTGTATATTTGTTAATGCTACTCTCTCAGAAAATTCTGGGATTTTAAACTATTAACAACCTGCATAAAGTAAACTTTGGTATAAAATTAATGTTTTTAAATATGTAGAAAAATAACTAAAGCCTATATTATGTTATATTATGAACTAATCTTGAAAACTGAAAGGAAACCAAATCTCCAGAGTTTTACATGAATCTTTTTATGACTGTTGGAGATATTTCAGTAATTTTTACTGTCTTAATCTGCCATGTTGTGACTCTTGCCAAAATGGGTTTTTACTCACTGTAGCTAGTTACAAGTGGTGGTTTATTTTTTCATCAAATATTCTATATAATGTCCATTTCTTTCAGAAGCATATATCATTCCATGTATGAATACTAGTTCAGAAAATGAAGAATTTGTATGACAGTATTCCAGCATTAACAATGGGTCCTCAGCAGAAGATTTTGTGTATTGTTTATAAACATTTTGCAAGCATTTTCTCATTTAAACTCCATAGTCTTAGATGAACACACTGTCATTACCATGATTATACAAATGAGGACATTTTGACAGGGAGAGTGCAAATCTTTGCCCAATATCACACAATTATATAAATGTGGTGCATTCCTTCTTTAAAATTCTTCCTACTAAAGTTTCTCAATTCTCCTCTTTGCTAAGTGGCACAAACGTCACTCCTTTTAGGTACCTGAAACCAGTATGAAATGTCTACTAGAAAATTGTATTCAATTATAATTATATAAGCCTATACTATTCTAGCTTCCATGGGACATTCTCAAATGTAGTGATATTTTTCATACTTCTTATATATTGGAATTTCAAGTAGTTCCATAACTGTCCATGACAAGAGACTTTATTAGAATTTTTTATACTTTACTTGTATCTGGTTAGCTGCCAATAGTGATATAGTGAGCAAACTGTAAAGCTAGTTATCACAAAGTCCAGTTTTTTTTCTCATAAAGGAATCTTCAGACTCTTGGACACCTATAGTTATATATTCCAGGCTTAACTAGTTCTGTATTATGTGCTTTATATTTAAGGGTTTCATTTATAGCTAATATAAGTATGAAAATGTGTTTGAGTGTATTTGAGAGAGAGAAAGAGATTGAAAAAGAAAGAATAAACATAACTAGATCTTCAGGGTGTCCACCTTTTATAACCAATTTATTCAATTTTAATATATTCATTTGAATTTGGGACTACTCAACTTAGCAGAAAAACAATTGTATTAATTGTATCATTTATGAGAAAAGATAAAGGGAGATTTAAATTACATATGTTTAGCTTATGTCAGGCAACAATCAAAAGTTGTCCAGCTTGCTCTGTGAAGAAAGGTTTAACTTTGAGAAAAGCAGTGAAACCACTGAGACATAATCAAACTACATGAAACTTAAAGAAATTCTGTTAAAATTCAAGGAAACTCTCCCACTGAAGTCAACACCCATACAAGAGTTGAAAGCACACACTTGGTGGCTACAAACCATAATCTGCTAAAATAACAGTTACCATAATTTTCATTTTATTAGCTTTGTATATAATTTGTAATTTTATTTGTTTATTGTTGAATTGAGTATTCAAGCCTATGATATGTATGCCAAATTTTATTTTTATGCATTTTAAGTAACATCATAGAAATTTTGGTAACATTATGAAAATTTAAATCAATAATTTGGATCTCTAAGAATTTTCCCATTAATAGTTTTTAATCATACTAAAGAAATATTGATACAGTCTAAATTAACAAATTAATAATATTTATTGTAAAATACTGTGTTACATACCTTGCTTTGTTCACTTAGTACATATACACATATTTCAAATATCAACAAGTAAATTTTTACTAAATTATCTATAATGTAAATCAATCAGAGTCACACAATCTCTCTATCTTACAATATTTAAGCTTAAACTCTGAAGATTAGGGACATGTCTGAAGTGAAAAAATTATTATGAAAGAGCTGGGACTGGAACCCATATCTCCTAATTCATAATTCAATATGCTGCTATCACTGTCATCTTGTACCTCTTAGCATTATTAATTTCTTAAAAAATAAATGTAATGTATGAAATAATTATAGTAGAAAAATTGCCAAACCTTCTGCTAAATACTCTTCTTATGACTTCTTCCCTCATGGTGTCTTACTATGCACTTTAACCATATATTTTCATTGTACATTTGTGCGTTCCACTCTTCAGAGTGTCATATATATTCTATTTATTTCATTTTACTTCTTACAGATTAAATGTGGCTCAGTCACAGTGTGGCTGCGGATGACAGCCCAGCTGCATACCTAAGAGAAACTTGAACAATGTAAATCAATTATACTATTTTCCATGTTAAAGAATGTAATCTTGACATCCTCTGTAATAACCATGACAAAATTCCCCACCGATATTTTAAAGCAGAACTGGCTCAAACTCATATTCTGAATATTTGTTTGCAACGCCAGCTGATACATCGTGGTTTCTATGACAATTTGAGTGCTACAAAGATGGTGTTTTAAGCACCTTAAAATACCTTTTACCCACCCTAAATGTTTGCTCTAGCCATACTGAACTACTTTTATTTTTTTATTTATTTTTGAATTTTTATTGAAGTATGGTTGATTTACAATGTCATGTTAGTCTCAGGTGTACAGTACAGGAATTCAGTTGTACATATATATATGCATTATATATAGCCATTTAATATTATTTTCCTTTAAAGGTTATTACAAAATATTAAGGATAGTTCCTTGTGCTCTACAGTAGGTCATTGTTGTTTATTTTATGTATGGTGTTGTGTGTATGTTAATCCCAACTGAACTACTTTTACTTAAAATGCCATGCTCCAAATTCCTCTATGACTTTATTAATTTTACATTAATGGCATGAATTTCTGCTCATTCCACTTCCAATTTCCTGATAAACATCTGCTTAAATTGTTAAACATATCAGATGTCACCAGCTATAATATGTCTTTAATTCATGGAAGTCCAAAATATGGGCCTGTTCTTCTTTGATGCCAAAACATTTCATACAGTCATCACCATATTACACCAACATTTATACATATTTATCAGTATTAACTGACCAAATAAATCATGTAGTTTATCTGTTTTACTTCTGTCTGCTGTATCAGAGTATAAACCTTTCAGACTCAGATACTGTGCCTTATTCACCTTGGCATTTCCAGTGCCTACTCTAATGCTTGGTAGAAAGGAAAAGTTAAAATTTCCATAAATTAATCAATATGACTCAAACTGGAAATTTTGCTTTAATGCTGTAAAAATGATGGCAATTTGAACCTATAGCTCTAAAGGTTACATCACTTCTCATATGTAGAAACTAACAATATCTAAAACAATGTCTTAATTATGAATTTATGTAGAGGTGTTAGATAAAGCCAACAAGTTATTTTTATTTGATATTTCCTTGTTTCTTAAAAATATACTTGTTGTTAATTTCAAAATTACAAAAGAAGCAGCAATGATTAGATGAAGTAGATAAGGTGAAATTCACCATTGTAAACAAAAGGTTTACCATAACTGAAGATGTCCTAAGATTTGAGGACAAGATATCTAAGATACCTAAATTAATTTAATAAATATATCAATGTCCTATTATACTGCAGTAAATTTGATCCAAAAACATAATTCTTTAAAATGCAGCATCTATAATTGTGAGATCCATGGACAGACCTGAGCCACAAGTCAGTGAGGGACTGAGGTTCTGGGCCACCTGGCTGTTCATCAAGCTTCAATACCAGTAGGGATGATTCTCGTTCCTAGTTTGGTGCAAGTTTTCAGGTCAGTGGTAATAATCCTAATAATCTTCTGGTAGGTTGTCCCCATTTTAGGGCGATTAAACTAGAGACACAAAATGGAAACCCACTCTGTACCTCCACTCTAGAGGAAAGATTCTGTTATTTGCCCACATGATAAGATAAGATAAGGATCTATGATAAGATCCTTCAGATCAACTCTTCTAAGAACAAGGGCTTCATGGAGAATGGGAGACAGTTGTGGATCTCATTATGCAAGACTTTTTGTAATGGCTCACATTAGCTCAGCTAGCCAGTGTCACTGCCACTGCATTGATTATGTACCTACTAGATTTTGGCAATTAATAAAACTAGGATCATGAGAATGTAGTAGGAAGCAAGGAAAAAAAATGGTTCTTACCTTACAGGAGCTTTCAATCTTCCCAGAAGACAGGAATAAATATACTAACACAAAGAATGCATTAAGGCTGCCATTCAAATTTGCAAATGTGAAGTATTGTCTATGAATGCAGTGATTTACCTAGCCTGAGCCAGAGAATGTTGTTTAAGCAACCATCTGAAGGCTAAGTAGAAGTTAATAAGGTGAAGCACAGAGGAAGTGCGTTATGAAAACCATAAAGAAGGAAGGAACTAAGCATAGGAAGTTTAGTGTGTCTGGAAGAAAAATACCAAGAGAAAGAATAATGGAAAATGAGGCTGGGATCAGCAATGCATGATTGGTATTTGAAATTAAAAACAAAAATATGTGGACTTTCTGGAATGCAAGGTGTTCTCAGTGGAGCATCTCCCAGCCAAGCAACAATTAAACTGGTAAAAATCATTTCAAGTCTGTGGAAATTGTCCTAAGAAGATACAACAAATAAAGAAATACTCTACTAAATCTTGCATGGAGCAGCAAGAATCTGTGGAATCTGAGCCACACCTTGTCCCCTACCACCACCATTACCACCCAGTTCTGCATTACAGAAGCCCAGCCCTAGGTGCTCTACTCTAGGCAGGTGTAGTTAAGAAGACCTGGGGTCACTCTCTCCCTAGTTCCCAGAGAAGGGCTATGCTTTCACCTCTGGAAAGAGAGTCTGCCCTTGTTTCTCATCACACCATCTAGCACCCGGCTACCAAAGCTCTATTCCAGATAGGTGAGGCAGAGAGGAACAGATCCCCCTTCCTTTATGTCCCTGCTGATAAGAAGGAAATTCTTCCTTAGGGATTGCATCCTGACAGATGCCAGAAAGCTTGGGTCTTGATTGTCCCTGCCCCAGCCTAAGCATAGGATGGAGGTTGAATGCCAGAAGGGGCAATGCAGAAAAATCAGGGGCTACACCCCCACAAAAAGTACCCGCTCTTAGAGCAGGAGTATCACTAAGAAAAGAGGTCCCCACCTGGAGCTCTGGTGCAATAGCAAGGGGTTCTGCCCATGGGAGAGGCAGACCATAGCACAGTGTTCTACAGCTTTGCCTGAGGGCACCGACTTTATTGGGATAGAGAATGGACAGTTCCATGCTTAAGGCTATTATCAAAAATAGTGGAGATCTGGGTGAATAGCAATTAAAAGAGACTACTAGGTTCATAATCCAAGCAAACAACAGAGCAGCCAGAAGTTTAATAGAATTTTCTGGGAGAGACAGCTTAGAAGAGCCCTCCTGGAATCCTGAGCAGCTCTGTGCCTTGGGAAGGCTGTGTGCATGTGCTGGGTTGCACCCACTGAGAGCGCTTAGAACAGGACATGGGGTGAAATGGTAGACATTCTCCAAGCCACAAGCAGACCCATAACACAGGGTGGAAGCCTCATTGGCACAAGGGACTTAAACACAACTGCTAAGAAGACACTGACTGAACAATTAGCTACTTTAGCCCAGAGGTGACACATAGAGTAGTCAAGTTGAAAAATAAAATAACTCTTATCCCTGGCAGTCTGGAAGACTGGCACCCTCCCTCCAAGGAGCGACCAGAGAGGGGAATCTCTGAGCTATATAACAGTCTCTGGTCAGATGTCAGCCACGAGTACTTCACCTCCCTGAATGCTGTTTGCATCCTCCAAGCCACAAACACATCCAACAGCAAAGGGTAAAAATCTAACTGGCTAAGGGGACTTAAACAAAACTTCTCCCCACAAAATGGCACATACTTCATCCCTATCCCCCAGGGACAATCTCTAGGTAGCTCAGCTAAAAGATAAAAAAAATGGGGGGAAATCGTATGAGCAGGGACATCACTGTGGGGAAAATGTACTTCACAGAAATAATTTAGACAAGTCACGAAACAAATCAACAGGCAAACAGCAATAATAACCACCACCAGGTGGAGGAGTGGGGTCTGTATTGAGGTACTACGACATATTACCTGAAATGTCCAAAGTGCAGTGAAAAAATATGAGAGATGCAAAGACAGAGAAAAAGGTTACCCATATACAAAAAAAGCAAACAGTAGAAACAGATGGTGGATTACACCAACAAAGACTTCAAAGAAGCTATTATAAATCTGTTCAAAGACTAAAGGAACTAAGATTAAATAATTCAAAGAAGGCATGATGACAATTTTCATCAAATAGAGAATATCAATAAGAGATAGACACTATAAAAAAGACACAATGGGAATTCTGTAGCTGTAAAGTTTAATAATTGAAATGAAAAATTCACTAGAGGGACTGAACAGTACTGACACAGGTGCAACATGGCTCAGTCCTGAAAAAAGTACACTAAGTGTGAGAGAAAAGTCACAACACCACATATGGTGTGATTCTATTTATGTGAAATGTCCAGAGTAGGCAGATGCATAGAGACAGGAAGTAGGTTAGTGGTTGCCCAGGACTTTGGGGTGTAAAATTGGAATTTTTTCCTTCCCAAAATTTATATTCTGAAATCCCAACCCCCAGTACCTGAGAATGTGCCCTTATTTGGATATAGAGTACAGTGCTATCCTTGCTGGGATACTAGAAAGGACATTAGGTAAAAACCAAGTAAAACTGAATAAGGTATGGATTTTAATAATAATGTATCAATATTTTTTTCATTAGCTGAGACATGTAATATACTAATGTACAATAGTAACAAGAGAGAAGGGATTCCCTGGTGGTGCAGTGGTTAAGAATCCACCTGCCAGTGCAGGGGACACAGGTTTGAGCCCTGGTCTGGGAAGATCCCACATGCCGAGGAGCAACTAAGCCCATGAGCCACAACTACTGAGACTGCATGCCACAACTACTGAAGCACGCACACCTAGAGCCTGCGCTCCACAAGAGAAGCCACCAAAATGAGAAGCCTATGTATTGCACCTCAACTAGAGAAAGCCTGCATGCAGCAATGAAGACCCAACACAGCCAAAAATAAACAAATAAATATATAAAAATTGTTTAAAAAATAGAGGAAACTGGGTGTGGGGTACAAGGGAACTCTCTGTACTATTTTTATAACTTTTCAGTAAATCTAAAATTCTGAAATTAAAAGTTTATTTAAAAAATGAGTCTAGAGATGGAATGGGAGGTAGATAATCCTGAACATTTTGGGACATGTTAAGGAATTTGAACTTTAAGAATTTTGGAAAATAGCTGAAGGATTTAAATTATAAGAAAGCAACATAATCATTTTTGAGTTCACTCATCCAGAGAGGAGATATCTGTGGTACCTGGGGAGATAAATAAATAAATAAATAAATAAATAAATAAATAAATAAATATTTCTCCAGAATTTATTTTTTTACATATTATATTTGTTAACTTTAAGGAAAGTAATTTGGCACTACAATTCAAGAAATAGTCAATTAAAATGAACAGCAATACCTAACTCACAGGATAGAAAAGAAAGAAAGAAAAAGAGAGAGAGGGAGGGAGGAAGGGAGGAATAAAGAAAGGAAGGATGGATGGAAGCAAGGAAGAAGTAAATGAAGAAAGAGAAAGAAAGAAGAGAAAGAAAAAGAAAATGAAAAAAAAAAAAAAAAAAAAAAAAAAAAAAAAAAAAGG
>NW_020172187.1:2963957-2993219 GCF_003031525.2 Neophocaena asiaeorientalis asiaeorientalis
AAAAGAAAATGAAAAAAAAAAAAAAAAAAAAAAAAGAAAGGAAGAAGGGAAGGGGCGGTATGTATTATTGGTAAAAAGCCCTGGGATAGAATTAGAAAACCTGCTTCTAATTCTTGATTGGAGGTTAAGTTTTGTTACTAAGGTAATGGACACATCTGCATTCAAAGCACAACAGGGATGTTTTCTATGAAAATGTTGGCTCTCACTTCATCCTTTAAAGTTTCAGTTTCTCCCAGACCACATGTGGCTTGTAGATTCAGTTCCCTCCCTTTGTTCAAACATGTGTATATTGTTCTGAATGTCTTGAACCCTGATTCCCACTCTTGGTCTTAATGCTAGTCTTGAGTTCACAAGTCAGGCGGTATCTGACTAAAAATCAACAACCATAAATCCAAGCAAGATTAGTATGAAAAAATCATGAGAGTATATGTATCTGAATCTAGCTTACAGAACTATTTAAGTTCTCTGTCTCCATCATGGCCCCAGCAGGACTTTTCAATGAATAAACATAGAAAAAATTCAAAAGATTTGAGTAGAGAAAAAAATATTTTAAAAGAAAAAAAAAGATACGTTGTTTTTTCTACCTTCACTTCCAAAAGTGTTTCTCTCATTTGAGTAAAGATATGAAATCTTGAGCAGTTTCTGCAAGAAGATGTTAACCAATCCACCCACAAGGAGTTTAATCAGTCACCTAGCTAGAGATTATGTAGGACTCTTCATTGTATTAACACTGCTGGCAGGAGATGCTTAATGGGAGCTTCCTGTGAGTGGGGTGATTTGTTTATTAATGGAGAATTTATTAGAAGAAATTGAGGAAATATTTAAACCCAGCTAGGAAAAAATTAACTTCACCTTTTATCAACTACCCCCTTTTTTTGACACTATTTCAGTGGTAATATAACTCACCCAAGTGTCATGCTGGCCCCAACAACTCACAGTCATGCAGGGATGACCCCCTCTCACCCACAGTCAGTCATTTATCGAATGTGCTCTAACAAACATTTAAATCACTCTCATATTCATTCTCTCCAGAAATACTGGCGTTTCTTATGTATAGGCCTACATACATCAGTTTTCATTTTGAGAATTCAAACAGCCTCCAAAGAGATTTTCCTGTCCAGAATCAAACATGTTTCCAATCCACTTCCACAGTGCTGCCAAAGGAATCTTCCTAAAATGCAAATCTGGCTTTTTCACTCTTTCTCTCTTTCACTCTTTCACTCTTTCACTTTTTCTCTGATTCTTCTTAACCCAGAATTACATTTCACTCTTTCAGAAGAGCATGTGGAGTCTCTGTGTGTAAAGATGGCCAGTGTCTACCTGCCTTGGCTTATCTACCCATATAAAAATTGTAGTTTGTAGGAAAGAAAATGCAGTTTTATTTTTATGACTTCTGTGACTTTTTTTCTTTAGTCTATGATGCTTTTATATACATTTTGAATTTAGCTCAAGTACTCCCTTACCTTTAAAGCCTGTATACACTGCTTCTCCTACTAATAAATATAGTTTATTACATGTAACTGATTTATGTTTTTAAGGAATTGGATAAAAACAAAACAAATAAATGGGACACATTTTAAAATACTCATATGTAACAATTTTAACAGTTCCTATAGGAAGTGCAAGATATTCCAAGGTATCTTAACCTACTCAAGCTGCCATAGCAAAATACTACAGACTGGGTGCCTTAAACAAAGAGTTTATGTCTTCCAAGTTCGGGAATCTGAAAGTCTGAGATCCAGGAGCCATCACAGCTTGGTTCTGGTGAGAGCTCTCTTCCTGTCCTGCAGGGCCTTGTCTTCCCCTGTGTCCTCATCTGGGTTTCCCTGGTGGGTGCCTATGAGGAGGGGGAAAGAGAGAGATTGCTCCCTTTTCCCTCTCTATATAAGCTCACCAGTCCTGTTGGATTAGGGATCCACTTTATGATCTATTTTTATCTTAATTACTTCCTAAAAGCCCTGTCTTCAAATACTGCCACATGGGAGTTAGGGCTTCAACATATGGATCTGGGGAGGAACAAAATTCCATCTGCAGCTCTAGACAAACACATTGGATATGTCAGATTTTGTGGTTTCTGCATCCCTCCCTGTTTCTAAATTGACAGCATCCTGTGATTACTTTTGTACCTGGGCTAATATCTCTTCTCCAGCTGATTGTTACTTGCTTTGCCTGCCTTGTGACTCAAGTTGGTGACATTATAACATGTGATTTCATCGATCTAGGCTTCCTCAGAAGCCAGGTGACACTCTAAGTGACTCAACTTCTCCTAGTCACTGATCTGTAATGTATTCTTCTGTGAGACTCTCCTGAATAATTTGTCCACTCCTAGCTCTGCAGAAGGGTCACCTTGCCCTGGAATAGAAGACCCTAGGAGAAGCCTTCTGATTCTCAATCACAAATGACTCAGAAGAATAAAACAGACCTTCTCTCCTCACTGTACTTTCCTTATTGTTCTGAGGAGTTCTATCAATATATATTGACCTGTTAAAATACCATATTTAATTTCTCTGATATTGTGATTGCTGATTAGTTTTTATTCATTCGAGGTTTATGACCATCCTTCTTTGGTTTTGGCTGAAATTGGCTATGTTAGAGGCACCTGTTTTAAATTTAATATCGATAGAGTTTTGTGGGGTTTTTATTAAGATTATGAGACCATTTCCATTCTGTTAGTGATATTTAAACAAATTTTATACTTTATATAATAGAAGATACTTAGCCATTTTTTATATGTCTGGTGATTGTTAATTCACAAGCTATAATATCTTCTTACTGTATTTTGAATCATCATCTATTTTCTCTTAGAAGTATTTTTTAATCAGGAATCCAACTTAGATTTACTATACTAGAAGCCATCTCTTCTCATCTAGTGACTTTGTATCCAATTTTTTATCAAAGGGATTATAATAAAGGTTAATACTTTCATTTAGAGTAAATTTATAATTTACTTTCAGTTCTAGATTTTATTTCATATTTGTTATAATAGTTAACTTTACATGTCAAATTGGCTGGGACATAGTGACCAGATATTTGATCAAATATTATTTTGGATGTTTCTGTCTGGATGTTTTTGTATGAGAAGTTTTTCTTTGAACAAATGATCATTGATGTGTCTTTCTGATGGAATAAACAATTATTAGGTATAACTATGCATAAACTGCATAGTCTTTCAATAATACTTATGATTGTTAACTATTAGCCCTATGTATTTTTTATCATAAAATACTTCCATGCATAATTATAAATGTATAAATTATGCATATTTATTTTAAATTCTCATTATTATAGAAATCCATACATAAAAAATAATACTTTAAAATACAGCAGTATATTATATACTATATTAAAGGATATTCACCAAGTATTATAGATCTGTCAAATAATGTTAGATAAATATTTTAGCATTATTATACTGTATAATAAATGCCAATATAGTTTATATGTAATACTTGCAAAGGATATAATATTTTCATGATTTTACTCCCAGATTTTAGTATAATAAATGGTATGTAAATAGTGTATTAGATTTAGTTAAAGACTAAATGAATGTAAAAGTAAATACACAGATTGAAATAAAAGTTTAAACATTTAACAAAAGCCAGTAAGATATTTACTGGCTCATCAGCTCATCAGCTTTTCCCCAAACTCACAAAAAAATGTGGTGTTTTAACTGCAAATATTACCTCAATTATGAGAAATCAAAGAATTTTGTCTTATGTTTTATGATCTGTAGTAATTTAATAAAGGTGGACATTTTCTTTTTGGTGAGTACATTCACATCCACAGTTCTGATACTTTAAACCATGCATTGATGTGCGCACACACACACACTCACACACACAGATTTAACTCTGATTGTTTGGGAATATTTCTCTTAGAACTTCTGAAGAGAAAAAGCTTGAGAAACTGTAGTATATAATTTCCCATATTTTCTACTGGCCTTGTTTATTTACATAGTGTATTTTATAGGTAAAGCGGAAGTGAATACAGAGCATTTTTGTAAGAAATGTAAACATCTAAATATCGTCTTTCAGCTTTACTACATAGATTAGACTTACCAACTGCTGCATGAGTTTTCCAGCTTACTGTCAGGAGAACCTTTTCTATTCTTTCACCCACAGCATTTTGGAACCGTTCACATTTTTGACTTGTAATTTATGATGTCTCCTCGTGATTTAAGATTGCCTTTTGTCTTTAAATCAAATAACTAGCTTCAGGTTCTCTGGTAACTAAGGATTTTAAGAAATCATAAATATATTCTATGATTGGAGTCTTTCAAAGGAGGCAATATCTTTTCACTAAGAAGATATTAACCAATGTTTTATTGTTAAATCTAATTACAGAGCAACACTGCAGAAGATAAAAAAAAAGGGCCTATGCATATCATTTTCTGACAGCTTAAAAGCAAATTCATTCTTTGTCCTTCATCCTTTTGCATATTCAGTGTCAAGGCAAAAAGCAAAATGAAATCTACAACACTCATAGACTTTCACTGGGTTTGAGCCCACCTCATGATTTCCTCTGCCAACACAAGAAAATGTTACCCTATGAATCTCTCCTTTGAGAGGATGGAATTTACCTTACACATACTGCTTTCAGAATTTAACTCCTTTAGTCATTGGACTTCATTAAAATGAGCTGGTTTTGTTTGATTTCTTGATTTTTTTCTGCTTCCTTGGTTTTGTCTTGTTTAGTTTTAAGGATCTCTACCTTTTTATCTTCTAAATATATAATACATATGAATATATATTATATATGTATGTACCTATGGCATTAAATATGTATGTATGTGTATGCATACACATATATGAAGTTTTCAAGTTGAAAATTTTTAAAAATTTCCCTATGAAACATATATTTAATTTGTGCTTTTCTTAAATATTTCCAGTACCAGTGAAATACCACTTAGCAAGAGTTAAGTCACTGACCTATATAATAATATTTTTTTTTCAAAAAGAGTGATAGCTTGGACACACATATCACTACTGAAAATTTTTACTTACATAAATAATACATAAATAATGTATAGTCAAATTCCAGGACTTACTCTCTAAGAAAGATATGACTCAAAGGAACATAATTGTTGTATCAACATTGTAACTCTGGGGTGTGTGAAAAGGTCCTCCACATGTGAGGTAGGCCAGTCATTCAAATCTAAGGAAATCCAGGAAATAGATCCATGGAAATAAATTTTGCCTTTTTGATAATTACATTTAGCCAAAGTAGTTTATTTTTCTATCTTAAAAATGTTTTTTAAGAGTTGGAGATTCATAACTAATATCTAATTTAAAAAGAGGTATTAAAACAGGATGCTCTAGTGTAATAGTATTTTGGAGGAAAACATGACTAATTACATCAATGCATTTATCTTATTACATGATTGCTAAATCCATGTAGTAGATGACTCAATGCTTTGTTATTCACCAATTATTTGTATTTTTTTTCTATTTTGGTTTTAAAATCTTTCCAGATATGGAACAAGACACAGGAACACAATGTAATTAATCTAGGAGAAAATTATATGATAGTAAAGCAAAGGCAAGAACTGTGGCTCATTCTGTTAAGAACTTGATTATTTAATTTATCTTTAGATTGCTTCTATTGTGTTATGAGAAGAACAGATGTTTAAACAGCAAGTAGCCTCTGATACATTCTACGCTTTGTTACTCAAGTGGCTATTGTACAAATATTCTCTTTTCATAGTTCATTGACTCCCATTCTTCCTACCAATTCATCAATCTTTCCTTTAGTCTCATTTCTCCTCATGACTTAGATTACATGGTTGATGATTTTAATAACACTCCTCTAAGATTCCTTGATGATGTATGTAGGTGTCACAGATCTCTGGAAAAATCTGGCTGACACTTTTACTGTGCCTTCAATTGGGCAGTTATGTAAAACTATATTTTTTCATAATAAAGTAGAATTCTCTTAGAATAAATCCATGATTCTCAATCTAAAATGGACCCACAAACTACTCCGATATCATACTAGGCTTCTGAGTTTTAATAGTCAGTTTCCTAAATAATTTTGTTCACTTTTCTTTACCTTCCTCTAATTTCTGCTATTTGCCAACCAGCACCAAACTTAGAAAGAAAGGGCGATCAGTGTCCATGAATTGCTTCCTCTTCTTCCCATCAGGCTGTAGAATAGAATGGCTACATTACCACCCTCCTGCACCCCACCTTCTGTTCAAACTCAAGGGTCTTCTTTTCTTATCTTCATTCTAATCTCCCTGAGGGTTCTGCAGAATGCTGCTTTTCCTCTGCATCTTTGTTTATTAATAATACATTTTCTCATCTATATATTGATTTTTCTCCAATAATTTTATCTTTTCTAACAGCTTTTAGTCATGTTCAAATCGCTACCATTATATAGCATACGCACACAAAGAGCAATCCGTTTTGCAATATTATCTCCCTATAAATCTTTTCTTGTTCATGGAAAAACGTATTCAAATTCCTGTCTAGGGCTTCCCTGGTGGCGCAGGGGTTGAGAGTCCGCCTGCCGATGCAGGGGACACGGGTTCGTGCCCCGGTGTGGGAGGATCCCACATGCCGCGGAGCGGCTGGGCCCGTGAGCCATGGCCGCTGAGCCTGAGCGTCCGGAGCCTGTGCTCCGCAGCGGGAGAGGCCACAATAGTGAGAGGCCCGCGTACCGCAAAAAAAAAAAAAAAAAAAAAAAAAAAAAAAAATTCCTGTCTACAATTTCTGTCTTTTCCTTTGCCTCTTATTCTTCAGACCACTTAAATATGACTTCCTCCACCATCACTGCACTCAAATGGTCTATATCTTGCCAAATAAAATGGACATTTTTCAGCTTTCTTCTTACTAGGCATTTCAGTAGCATCCTTTTATTGTGACGCATGAAATAAGCCAGACACAGGAAGTTATGGAGATCAAAGGTACTATATAGTGACTATAGTTAAAAATACTGTACTGTATTGTATATTTGAATTTTCTAAAAGAGTGGAACCTTAGTGTTCTCACACACACACGCACACACACACACACACACAATGGAAAAGAGAATAGTAAGTATATAATGTTATGGATATGTTAATTATGTTTATTGTGGTGATCACTTTACAACTTATACATACATCAAAACATCAAGTGTCCATCTGAAATATACACAATTCCTATTTATCAATTATAACTCGATCTGAAAACCAAACAAAAAACATCCTTTTATTCAGTTATCTCCCTTTAGTTTCAAAGAAACAGTGTTGTTGCATTTTTGTTTGTTTGTGAGTTGTAGGAGTTATTAACATATTCTAGATATGAAGTCCTCATAAAGGATATGAACTGCAAATGTTTCTTCCAATTCTGAGTTGCCTTTTCACTCTCTGAACCTTTGAAACATCAGTTTTTAATGCAACATTAAGGAACTTGCTTTGTTCTCCTTTTTTTCATCTCCTTCACTGAGTTTTAAACACTGTGACAGGTTTCTTATTCTTCTTAGGAATTTACCAGAATATTTGAGTAGTATCTAACATTTTGGGGGGTGATAACTATGTGCTGGCATTTGTTTAAGGTCTCTTTTTCTGAATTAACTCTTTTTATTCTTATAACAAGGATGTGAAATAAGTACTACAATTACTCTCATTTTATGTAAAATTACTCATCATCTTCTGGTGAGGAAGAGAGGATCATAATTATTTCTCCGAAATCACATAACTGATTAATGGCAAAGCCAGGATTTGAACACAGAAATTGTGATTCATGAGTCTACACCATTGTGTGTGTAGGTGTGTTAAAATTACATACTATATACCATTTTAACAAATGTAATGTGTACAGTTCTTTGCATTTAGTAAATTCACAATGTTGTACAGCCATCACCACTAGATCCAGATAATTCCGTAATCCTAAATGGAGAACTCCTACCTATTAAGCAGCTACTCTTCATTTCCTCTGCCCCAGCACCTTAAAACAATTAAACTGCTTTCTCTCTATGAATGTGCCTGTTCTGGACATGCCTATATTCTAGAACATTTCGTAAATATGTGGCCTTTTTTGTCTGGCTTCATTCACTTAGCATAAAGTTGTCGGGATGCATCTGTCTTGCAGTATGTATTGGTACTTCTCTCTCTTTCTTTTTTTTTTTTTGCGGTACGCGGGCCTCTCACTGCTGTGGCCTCTCCCGTTGCGGAGCACAGGCTCCGGACGCGCAGGCTCAGTGGCCATGGCTCACGGGCCCAGCCGCCCTGCGGCATGTGGGATCTTTCCGGACCGGGTCACGAACCCGTGTCCCGTGCATCGGCAGGCGGACCCTCAACCACTGCGCCACCAGGGAAGCCCAGGACTTCATTCATTTTATGGCTGACTAATAGTCTATTATTTGGTATACCATGTTGTGTTTATCCATTAATCAGTTGGTGGACATTTGGACTACAGTGTCCTAACCTTTAACTACTGTGTGTAACACTGCTGAATTTTGTGTAAAATGTTTTGTTCGAGCAACTTATCAATTCTTTTGGGTATACCCCTAGAAGTGGAATTTCTGGGTCGTATTATTTCTCTTAGCACTATATAGCCATCTTAGTTATACTTGCACAGTTATATTTTCATTTTATTCTTATTTTAGATTGATTAATTGGTGCCAAATGTTGCATTCATTTATGTTAAGAGTTTTACCCCCTCTACCTATTTTACTTTTACTTCATCTCTTCATTAATAGCTTTGCTTTCACACTGAAGTCTTCAGACTATTCTGTATATACATTCAACCCCCATTTTCCTTTAACCAGTTTCCCAAGGAAGATATGTGTGGTTCACAAAGGGATCTTTAAAAGGTGATAAACTATAGCAAATGTTACTTAACATATGAGTCCCAGCATATGGAAAGAGAAAGTGTTTCTAAGTATTTCTATAAAAAGCATGTCCCTAGTGGGGGGGGGGGGGAGGGGGGGGGGGGTGAACTGGGAGACTGGAATTGACATGTATACACTGATGTGTATAAAAGTGATAATTAATAAGAACCTGCTGTATAAAAAAAGTAAATAATTTTTTTTTTAAAAAAAAGCAGGTCCATATTTCATACTGTTTTGCAAACTCAAACTACCTGAGTACCTAGTACGTGGTAGGTGCAGGATAAATGTGCTGAGTGAACGATGGGGTAAGTTTTGCCAATATGTCTATTCCTGGATTTGTGAGACACTTTTAAAATAAAACACCTCATTCCACAATGCACTGGAAATCTCATGGAAAGTTTAGAAATATCCATTAAAAGACAGATTTCTTATTTTGAAAAAAAATCATATCTCTAAACTTAGTAGAAGAAAGTATAATGCTCAATTTTCTTTCAGCTGCTAACTCTCCAGCGCTCTGCTATGCAGACCTGTAAACCCTCTACTGTGTCCTACTCAGAGATACAGCTTAAGCTGTGGAATATTCTGCATGGCTTCTTTGTCCTCTACTAACAACTGAAATCCCATTTTATTTTGGATCTTCATCAAATCTGGTGGATTCACATTTCCTATATCAGCGTACTCCATATGTGTATATACTCCATGAAGCTTTATTTTTTCTTAATAAAGATCATATAAATCTACTTGAAGATTATGAGCCCCCTAGTATATTTTTATATGCTTCAATTTGTGCAAACTTGGATTATATGCCAATTAAGATACGTTGAGGTTATAATTAAGAGATGAACACTTCTCTGTCCTCATACTTCTCTACTGCTAATTGGCATTCTATACAATTGTCCTATTTGACTTTTTTGAAAAAAGTTATCTTGATTTCCAGCAATGCTTGCTTTTACATTCCTGACATTTAAAAAAAAAAAAAAATTCTGCTAGTTTCTTCTCTTCTACCAGGCCTCAGGAAGATGAATTGCCCTAGCCCTGATTCCTCTTCTCTTTTCCTTCTAAATCTAGTCTAGAAGATCTTAGTTTGAATTTCTAGTTTACATGCCATCTGTTTTAACAATATTTCTGGTGAGATATTTCTGTAAAACAACAATCCTTGAAGCTCTATTACTTAGATCTATAACCACTTATTTGTCTTGCTCATAGACATCCAGGGTGACTGGGGTGGTTATGCTTCAGGCTGAGGATTTGTTTCAGTGTTATCCCATCTATCTTTCATTTAAGAACCAACAGATACCCAGAATCTTCTCATGGCAGATGATACAAGCACAAAAAAGATGAGCGGAAGTACTGGAAGTATCTTAAGACCTAAGCTCAGAACTGGCACGGTGTCATCCCCAACTGTATTTTGTTTGGTCAAGCAAGTCATATGTCCAAACCCAAAATCATACATTTCAAAGCTAAACGCTTACCTCAGTGAAGTATCACAAAATCAGGGAGAGGATAATTGTGAGCATCAAAAATGTATCATATCATCTACATGTGAATAATAAAAAAAATAATTTTCTCCCATTGATTTCTTTAAGGGCCAGAGTCACACATCTCATTTGATACCTCTATCAGTATAAATATATCAGATCAATTAAACACTCGATGCCAGAATTAAAACACTGATGCTTCACCACTTTCCCTCATACTTGTGCTCACATTCCTCCTGCTAGTACAATAAATTTATATTGATCCACCCAAAAACTGAAGGAAAAAAATAAAGGACTTTTCTTGATGCATTCCTCTCACTTAATCCCCACAAACCTAGTTTATTCTATTTTAAAATTTACACTCATCGTATTCATTTACTCCAATTTAGCTGTTTCTTCCCCTGTGAAGGTTACTAACATCGCTTAACTGAGACCTCTCATCTCTCAAAAATATCTCATAGTTGATCTCCATGCTTCCAATCTTTCCCCTACTATCCATCTTCCACATAAGTCAAGTATTTTTAGTGTGTATTTAAATCAGATAATGCTATTAACTTCGTAGCCCCTCAGTATCCTTAGCATGTCATCTAGACGTCCTACCATAACCCAGGAAACCCTATGTGTTCTTTCCTTGGCTTATTCTCCAGCTCAGGTTTATTTCTCTGCCTGCCCTTCACCCCCTTGAACATGAAGATCATCTGCATTCTTTATTTTTCTGGCATAGAGGGCTTTTCGCGTGACCATTCCCATACCTTTTCTTGCTCATCAACCACATGTCAACTGAACTATCTCATTCTCAGACTTTCCTTACTAAAGGAGCTCCCTCCCTTTGCTACCGCTACTGTTCATTACATCACCTGCTTCCAGGTTGGCTTTGATTACCACAAAAAATGAGCAATTAGAAGAGGGTACTGTAAATAATTATTTGTATTTAAAAATAATTCCCTTAATAATAATTCATAATATTTAAACACATGAAGAAAAATACATATGTATACACTCTGATATTATGTTTGGCAATTTTTACAGTGAAATATTTAATACATTTTTACAGGTGATAATACAATTTTCAGCATTTAGATTTACCCCTTTTCTTTGAAAGAGGCATTGTTATCCATGATACACCTGTCTTCATGGAATAAAATGACCATAGACGCTAGATTTAAATAAGTGTTTAAAATTGATACAACCTTAATTTATACATGTAAAAACAATCAAGAAATTAAGTGGTGTGCTTAAAATGATACATCTAATTTGGATTCTAGCTGACAATCACAAGAGCACATATATTGTAAAGATGGACCCCAGATCACTTCGCGTTCTTCAATTTCTCCTAATCAGATGCAATATTAACTCATTTTGATTGCCTTGCTCTTTGGTCCTGCTTAATGGACCATAAGTATTAAGCAGCATTGCCAAGGGTCATTCACTCAATAAATCCTAGATTGATTGGTTGATTAATTGATTAATGTGATTCACATTTAAATGTGGCTTTAATTCAGATAAGGATTTTGCTAATTTTGAGATATATATGTTGCGTCTTAGACAAATTGGAAAATGATTTTGACCTTTATTTGCCGTAACATATAGGCTGTAAAACTGTCACCAAAAATAAATTCTCAAAAGTACATTTTGATGTTTATAAGTAATATACATTAGGATGATAGAATATGTTAGAGCCCAGTAAATTTTACAGGTTAAGAAAATATGTTTTTGTGTTATCTATACACCAGGTACTATTGAGTATTGATCATGAAATAGTTTTAACATTCTTTGTTATGTGTTTGTATTGAATTTTATAAAGCTTGTTCATACCATCTACTTATTCTACTTTTCACACTCTGTATTATTCTTCACTCAAAATATTCTAATATGAAAAATTGCCTTCACCACTATAATAAAGTGGTACTAATATTACAATGTTTTGAAAGTTACACAAATAGTATTTATTTTTGACCTATATTTTTTGGCAAATTTACTGTATTTGTCATATTAATGTTATATAATGGTAAGACAGTTTATAATATTATTTTTGCAGCATTTTTATATATTATGCAAATTAATATTTTGTGATACTATGTTTATATTGATACTAAGAAATTGTACATGAGTGGACATTCACATACTTTGACCTTTTGATGTATAGATATATGTGAAGAGATATACACACTCCATTTGTATAAACTTGTTTTACTAATTTAAGACAAATCTCTCAATAAATTACTGTATAATCTAAAACATGAATATGTAAACATAAACTAAAATGTAGTTTAAATATATCATCTTTGCCTTTTAACCTTAATTTAAGAGCTGTGATTATTTTACTACATATTTTAATATATATATGTATATACATAAATTACAATGTTTTACATGTAATTCTATCTTAGATCACCACACAGACAAAGGAATACTGGTTATAGAGATTTTAATTCAAATTATTTTAAAAGCAAAAGAATATTTTTCTCAGAACTCTTAGAAAAGAGCCCTGAAGGCCACTGTGGTGCATGAGCAGAAAGCTTCCATCAGAGCAGCAACAAGTGTGCAGAGGGAGAGACCAGGGACAGCGGTCTCTCCCTTTTCAAATAGTATTTTAATATAGTCAATAATTTCAAATTTTCTGTTCACTTTGCATTAATACATACGTATGTTTATCTTATTTTAAAGGGGTATATTCCTAACTATAAAATAACGTGTTTAACTGTAAATAACACTTGTATATCAGGATAAATAAGGCAATTTTGAGCAGAGAAATACTAGATAATCTTACCACTCAGAGAAAACTAGCATTGACATTACACATTAAAACTACTTCAAATAGGCATATAAATCCATGTTTACTTTCCAAAGTTGAAAGGATCCCAAATATTTAAATTTTACTTATAATTGTGGGAAAGTTTTCTAATATTCTGAAAGTTTCTTCTAAATCATAGTTTTAAATTGTTCATAATTTTATGAATATAATTCATTTAAGCTGTATAATATGATTTTTTAAAATTCCTTTTTGTATATTACTAAGGTAATACTCCTTTTACATAAATCTTCAAGACCACCTCTTCTTGTTTCCTAACAGTGATTTTTCTGGAAAAACACTGGCAAATAGAACTTTTGGTAATGGTCAGGATACTCTATACCTACTCTATATCTCACTGTACAATACAGTATCTGCTAGCCCCATATGGCTATTGAGCACTTGAAAAGTGGCTACCCAGACTGAGGAAGTTGATTTTTAACTTTATGTAATTATAGCTGATTAAAATTTAAATAATCACATAAGGACTATTATATGAGAAAGTTCATAGACTACAAAACAGTAGGACAAAGGTATCAAGATTCTTTTAGCTGTAATTAAAATTTTGGATTGAGTTGTATAGATCCCAGGTGCCCTCTATTTTCTTCTTAAAGAAAAGTGTCATTTGTTTATTTCTTCCTTTTCAATTCTTCTTACTTCTTCCTGGAAATAACCTGTGATTCTTGTCTTGTACCTCCATAGTTTTTCTTTTCCAATTATCTTATCATACATCATTTAAGCTGAATTCATGGATACTACTCAAATTTTCCACATACCTAATAAAATGTCCCATCTCCATTTTAATGGCATCATAATGTAACATCATCCCCAACCTTTCTTTCATTGTATCTTTCATCAAATATTTGTTGATATTTTTAATCTTCATCTGTCATAGAAAAATTTTCCTCCATAAGTTTTAATGACTGGGTTACTTTTTCCTTGATTTTTAATAAACACACTGGTTGTTTTACTATTCACTTGTCCATAAACTAGGTACCAGGATCCATCATGACTTGATCTTAGCTAAAGACTGCACATGTGAATCATAATTAAACCTATTCTAAGTTTCCACTGAGTGATAATTGAGCCTATTATCATATAGACTAGAGGGTAAATTAACATTCAGTGCTCCAGTCCAGTTTTCTGGCAAACCAAGCATTCACCTAAGTGTAGTTCTGCTATATTGCATAGGACTTAGCTCCTTCTAGGTCTATGGTTTTGTGCCTTGGGATACACACACAAAAAAAATCACAACCCTGTGTTTGAGCTGCT
Source organism: Neophocaena asiaeorientalis asiaeorientalis (assembly GCF_003031525.2). NCBI lineage: Eukaryota > Metazoa > Chordata > Mammalia > Artiodactyla > Phocoenidae > Neophocaena > Neophocaena asiaeorientalis. Next base: position 2,978,313 of record NW_020172187.1, read on the forward strand.
ATTGGGGCTTTTTTTTTTTTTTTTTTTTTTTTTTTTTGCGGTACGTAGGGCTCTCACTGTTGTGGCCTCTCCCGTTGCGGAGCACAGGCTCCGGACGTGCAGGCTCAGTGGCCATGGCTCACGGGCCTAGCTGCTCTGTGGCATGCACGATCTTCCCGGACCGGGGCACGAACCCGTGTCCCCTGCATCGGCAGGCGGACTCTCAACCACTGCATCACCAGGGAAGTCCGGGGCTATCCTTGCCTCTGCTTTTCTTACAGACATTCATGTCTATCTGAGTTTACCAGGACACATTTCTTAACAGCAAGGAATACTCTGCTCTCCTGTTCCTCTGATCCCTGGTAGTTTCCCTACCTACATGGATATGGTTAAATGCAAGAATATTTTGGTGAGAATTAAGGTTATAAAATCTATAAAGACAGCCTTGTCTGTCTATAAATGTCTTGTAACTTGGAGTAATGGGACAGTCAGACAGGATATGTATTTTGTTGTTTTCATTCATAAAGTAAAACCTAAGATTTCTAACAATTTTGTTTCATTAAAAAATTCCCAATAGGTTGTCTTCCAGTGTTTTGTCTGTTACTTCTCAGATCCAAAGTCAGCTTTCTAGACTTCTCTCTTTGGTAGTTGTTTTGGAGCTCTGCAAACTGCATTTTCCAGATTTCTTTAACAAATGACTCCCTATTAGTATCTAAAAATAAGAGGAGCAGCTACAGCAGCAGCTACAGGAGCCCTCCCCTAGGAGGTCTGACTATTTACTCTGTGGGAACCTTCTATGCTTTAAGATTCTGGTAACCATGCCTCTTCCCCATGTTCCCCTGTCCTTAAGAGCGTAGTAACTACTCTTGAAGATGTTACCTTTGCTTACCTCAGGGTTCCATTATTATTCTTGGATCTCTCTAAAATCTGTGTAACCTATTCCCCATTTCAAATTCACTTGGGATAACCTAGTACAGAGTTTGTATTTCCAACTGGACACTAGCTATTATAGCCACGTCTCAGTCTTCAGGGATCCTGTGTGCTTTGTCATGTGTGTGTGTGTGTGTGTGTGTGTGTTTGCCTTTATAGGTAAATTAGTAGAATATGGGAGAGTCTACATGGAGGACTTATTAGGTCGATGGCATTGTAATCAAGAAGTAAAAACTATATGTTTGTAAATTTGTACTTAAATCCTTCCTTTGATAAATACAAAATCCCTTTGAAACATGTTAGAAAATTATGTAGCAAATGTATATTCTTCATGCTACAAGTCATTTTCTATTTTCACAACTGTCAGAGTTAAATTTAAATTTGTATCCACTGTTATCTTTTTATTTATTGTTCCTCTCACGTTTTTGCTTTTATCAAATGCTATTATTTATTTTCTCTTTGCTGCCATACATTTACAAAGCTGCCTTCTTCTTCTTGTGTCCCTACATTTGAGATCATGCCAATTGATTTTATAACATGAGACTCTTCTCCAGTGTGCTCAGTAACTGCAGTTTCTCTTAATTTTATATTATTTGAAAATTATCCTCTAGATTTTTTTTTTTTTGCACTAGGTGGGCCTCTCACCACCGTGGCCTCTCCTGCCACGGAACACAGTCTCCGCACGTGCAGGCCCAGAGGCCATGGCTCACGGGCCCAGCCGCTCCGCGGCATGTGGGATCCTCCTGGACCAGGGCACGAACCCACGTCCCCTGCGTCAGTAGGCGGACCCTCAACCACTGCGCCACCAGGGAAGCCCCTATCCTGTAGATTTTAAGTGGAATTATTAAATGGGATCATTAAACGGAATCAATTACACCAGATATTAGGTCTGCGTACGTAAGTAGGAAGATAATTTAGCCATTATGCAGCCTTTCCCGTATTCTCTCATTATTTAAAAATCCCTAAAGGAGAAGAGACAAATATTCCAATGGGAAAGTTCACATATAATCACTCCAAACAAGCATTCTGTTCCACAAGGACCCAGACTGAAACAGTATGCCAATAAACTATCATGAGAGGAGGTGTAAGATTATGCATATAATTATTATACGATTTGTCAATTCTAAAGTGTTTACAAAATATAAGAACACAACCCTGTGCTTGTGTTTATGTTCTACTGTTTGGGACGTTTATTTTATCATAGCATATTTTCCTCTCTCTTTTCTTTTTAGTTGTCATTACTTTCATTCCTCCCTTGATTTGTTCAGTGTTTGGTCTCTCAAATCCAAAGTCCATACCAAGGTTTACAATGGTCCACGTGCTTTGATCATTTCTCTTCTACTATTCCTGTTTGCTCATTTTGCTCAAAACATAAAGGCTTTCTTGCTTTCCCTACATCTTCCCGTGGCTGCTTCCTTCAACTCTATTCAGGTCTCTGCTCACTTACTACATCTCTAGAGAGGTGACACCTGACCACACTGTATAAGATACTCCAAGCGTTTCCTTGCACATATTTCCACCAGAATGTAGTGTATGTTATATTTTTTGGATTCCTTGTCATCTGCACTAACATGTACACTCCATCAGGCAGGATCAGAACTTTTTCTATCCAATCACCTCTGCAACCCCAGTGCCGATAATCGTGCTTGACATACAATGGAAATTAAGTAAATTAATATCGATGGGAAAATAAATACATAGCATTTAATAGGGCTAGGAAATCAAGCTGAGGACTCACGGTTATAAATAAAGGAGACTTTTCCTGTACTCTCCCATACCTCTCTCTTATGTTAGAAAAGCAGTAATCATTGGAAGGGGCAGGGTGGGGTGGGGTTGTGGCTTTTATGAGGAAGGGGAGAAGGATGGCATGAACAAAACCTGAATGATAGAGTAAGCATCAATGTCTGTCTCATTTTCACATAGTCCATCTTTTCAGATACAGTGAAATTTGAGGATATTTTTGAGTATCATGCTTAGCTCAATTTACTGAGAATCAAGTAGTAAATAGGACTGAGGAAGTCAAAATTAAGAAAAAAAAATCTCTACACATTGTGCTTTGCATTTATGACACTCTTCATATTACTCTCTGTTGTATTTATCATAAGTCCCTTGTGAAAATATCAAAATTATTATTCTTTGCAGATTAAAAACCATTTATTTCCATGGAAATAAAAGCAAGGCTTCATTTCAGAAGCCCTGATACCCTTTAGTAAGACATTGAAATAACACCAACTTAATTGTGGATCGTTATCTTATTTGTAAATATTTCCAACCTTTTAAGGCTCATGGAAGTCCTACTTTTCTGGAATATTATGAAGAATTTATCTGACACCATGGGAGGGTACAAAAATTCATGATTACAGAGTCATTTTTTGTTTGTTTCTCACTGCAGAATGATTGCTAATTACTCCTCTGGGTGCCCAAGGAACAGCATGAATCAGTTATTTACAAGTTACCGACCTAACCCACAGAGTCACTTATTTCTTTCATTTACTCTGTTTCAACATACTAACACAATAATTTAATGCCTTTATACTTAAATGTTACATAAAGTATTCTTTCCTGTAGCCTAATCTATATTTTTTTCAGAAAACTCCAGATCTTTAGCTGTAACTCTCTTGGCATTAGATCACCTAGTCATGTACTATAATTAGCTGAGTCCCAGTAAATTGAGAATTTTCTGTAGGCTCAGGTTGTCTTACTACCAGTACAGTAAACCATCCCTGATCAATAAATATTTGGAAATGATGGAATTACCATACACAAAATGCTTATTCCCAAATAAATCATCACTCTATTCTAATGTCTAGTTTATATGTAGAGCTCCCAGAGAAGGTTAAAAAGTGTCATTAGGACATAAAAATCATGAAAAAAAGCCTTTGGGATATGTATTTTTCTCAGTTCCAGAAAAAAAAAATCATTACAAGAGTTTTCATTCTATTCTATTTTCAGTCCTATTTTTCCTTCTTTTATGTGGCTTCATTGATTTTATAACCATTTAAGTTTTATTTTAAATGCAATAAGAATAGGAAGTAAGGAGATTCATTTTTCTCAGGATTTTGAAAAATACACATGGATTTATAGCAATAGAAATAACACAGGGCTAGGTGGAAATTCTCAAATAAAAATGAGAAAAGAAAAGCAGATCTTTTAAATACACACTCACACACAGTAGCTTTCCTTTGTGGTCACTTCTTACCCTTTCTTATCTTAACACTTCTCCTCTGTGTTGACCTTGTCTTTTCTCCATGGTGTCTCTGTCAAGCTCTTCTCTTTGGTTCATTCTGGCTTCCTCTACCCAGCCCTAGAAAGTCCAGGCTCCCCAGAGTTTTACGCTTGGGTCCCTTCTCAATGTATTATATTCTCATGACTTCTTCAAGTCCAGCAATTACCACTTTTTGGAATTTGCTAATGACTTTCTGTTCTCTGATGTAAGATTTGATTTTTCATTTTGTCAACGCATAGTGTTCCCATCTGCTTACTGGTTTTCAAATTGGGAACACTTACTGTAATACCACTGCTCCCTCATCAAACTGGTGTTCCTTTCTCAGTTAAGAAACACCACTGTTCTCTCAGTCACACAAGAGAAGAGCCTCAGAATCATCTTGGACACTTTTTTTCTCCTTCACCTAAAACATTCATTTAGTGGCTTGGTTGTGATAATTCTAGTTTTATGGACTTTCACGAAGAAACCTGTCCAGTCATATCTACGGCCAAGATACGTCTCACATCCATTCACTTCTTTTTGTCTTCACAGCTAACATCTACTTTAAACCACTGGATCCCCCTCTTGATTCATGAAACATCTTTCCAGAAGGGTATTCTTGCTTCCATTCTTGTCACTCCTCTCCACCAAAATCAATTCTCTGAAACACTGACCATCCCTAAATATTTGTCAGATTATGTTACTTCCTTTACATAAAAGTCCCCAGGGGCTCCTTAATTTCCCTAGAGTTAAATCTGAACTCTCCCCATGGTCTATAAGAACTGATGTCATCTTGTCTCTGCTGTTCAGCTCACTTAATATCAACACCACTCTACCCACCTGTACTCTAAAAACACTGGCCTCTTCCTGTTCCTACGTAAGTGTTATTTCACATGTTGTTCCTCTTTCAAGAATTCTTACCCTTATGGTCTCTCTATGGCTGTCTCCTTCTGGTCTCAGATAAAATATAATTCTATGTTAGACCCTTGATTTTGCATGTAGAAGTAGTACCCTCTACCTGCCCTCTCATTATACATATCTGTTTAAATTCATCCTGGTATTTATTCCTACCTTGTATATAATTTTAATGTATTTATTTTAGCTCTCTTTTACACGTCCCTACACTAGAGTGCAAACTCCATGAAAGTGTGTTTTTGGTCAGACTCCTGGGCTCTCGTGTTCCTGCAGCTCCCAAGCACACCAGACATAAGCATTTGATCACTACCTGCTTCATTTGGGTGCTTGCTTCATTGTAACCTTAACAGAGAGATGGCTTGTGATGGGTCTGTTTCAAAAATAACACTAGCACTGTCGTTACCAACATACCCTTCACTCAACTTTCCCTTGCTGCTTTAATTCTCAGCAATCAAATATATTGATTGTTTGGTTTTTCTCTGTCCACACTAGAATTTAAGTGCCATAGGGGTAAGGAATTTGCTATATTCATTGTGGTATTCTCAGCATCTAGAATAGCATTTGGTACAAGGTAGTTGCTCAAGAATGTTGATTGAATAAATGAATGAAGATTAGGAGCTTAATCATTGATTAAAATATATATTAAAAAACATATATATATATATATATATATATATATATATATATATCCCCACATTAGAATAAATGGAGGAAGTGTTTGGTGGGGGGATAGAAAAAAAGCATAAATTATTATCTAAAAGTATTATATCATGGGAGACTTTCAAGATGGCGTAAGAGTAAGACTTGGAGATCACCTTTCTCTCCACAAATACATCAGAAATACATCTACATGTGGAACAACTCCTAGAGAACACCTACTGAAACCTGGCTGAAGACCTCAGACTTCCCAAAAGGCAAGAAACTCTCCACATATTTGGGTAGGGCAAAAGAAAAAAGGAAACACAAAGACAAAAGAATAGGGATGGGACCTGCACCACTGGGAGGGAGCTGTGAAGGAAGAAAGGTTTCCACACACTAGGAAGCCCCTGCACTGGAGGAGACAGGGGGTGGAGGCGAGGATGCTTCAGAGCCATGGAGGAGAGCACAGCAACAGGGATGCAGAGGGCAAAGTGGAGATATTACCCCACAGAGGATCAGTGCCTACCAGCACTCACCAGCCTGAGAGGCTTGTTGGCTCACCTACTGGGGTGGGCAGGGGCTGGGAGCTGAGGCTCTGGTTTTGGAGGTCAGATCCAGGGAGAGGACTGTGGTTGGCTGCATAAAGAGAGCCTAAAGGGAGCTAGGGCACCACAGACCACACTAAAATGCATATATATACATATATATATTTGAAAGAAAATTAAATATAAATTTTTTTATTTTGACATTTTAAATAATAGAAGCAAGCTTACTAGAAGAATAGATAAGAAAAAATAGGGATAGTAAAACTTATTTTACTTGAGTACATGAAAAGTTTAATGCATTTCTTAAGTATGGTGCATCTCCCTCGTAAGTGAAGTTCAGTCAGTTGTGATTCAAATTGTTTTACTTGTTTGGAAAACATCTCAAGGTCCAGTGGCACTCTTTTGGGAAATAATAGCCTTGTAAGGGACCAAAATCATAGCAAACTGACAAAGAAAAATAGCAAAAATATATTAGTGGAATGACATGCCTAGTTTTATTGACTTGCATATAGTCTGTTTAGACAATTGTGTATCTAATTATCTTTCAAACTAGATTGTATCAAAGTATTCAGTATCCACCATAGATTGAAAATGATGTCCTTTTCATGCTATGTGGATGATTGGCTAGTTGATGTTCCTTGGAGTTAGTAACTGAGACTGGTCTTTTTTATTCCAGAATTCTGTGTCTTGGAGATACTCATGTTGCATGATTTATTATTTCACAGTCATTTTTGACAGAGAGACAAAATTTTGCTCTGTATAAAGTACTATTTTTCCACTTATATTTTTTAAAATGATCTCCATGCCTGTATGGGCATGGATAACAGGGGCTTTTGCACAGCTCCTTTGTGATACATGGATGTGATGTGCTCACACTCTGTTCACATGTAAAGACTGCTTGGCTACTCTCAGCAAAGTGCTAGGAAAAGAGTGATATACTTGCTCAGCTCCCTTCCCTTCAATATATCTAATAAAAATGGCATTTTGAGGTTTGAGTACCTCAGAATTTCTCAATCTAATTTCAATTTAACACTTTCAGCAAAGAACTACAGTGTCATCAGTGACTCTTCTCAAAGGGAAAATGAAGCATGAATTATGCCAATGAAATAGCATGATCATTTGATTACTAGTTTTTAATTTAAAACATTATCTAAATTATCAAGAAACATTCACATTTAGCTATAAAAATAAAACTGTTGTGTTAATAATAAAAAATGCAGGCAAATGTGTCTTACAAATGGAGGTAAATTATTCTTATATCAAATATTTTAACAAGCAGTATCCAGCAGAATAGCTTGCATGTTGAAATAAAAATGATTCTTTTAGTTAATGCAGCATGCCAGTAGGTCAAATGAAGAAAAAAACACAAATAGTAATTTGAAACATATTTAAAAGTTAACTGTGAAAATTCATTCCAATTTTTTAAAAAAGCAAACAAGAGGTAGAAAGACACATCCTTAATAAAACAAAATACATTGAAACTTAAAACCAACATAAAGTAAAACTTACAGCTAATATCATATTGCAATGTGAGTAATTAGAAGCCCTTCCTATGTAATTAGGAATATGACAGATTTTTCACAATCACTAATATTAATTAACTAATTTATGGTCATTGGTTTAAAATAAAATAGGAAGAGGAAACACAGGAAACCTAGACCACTCAGGAGAATATGAGATGTACTGGATTTAATATTGCACAGAATTCCCTTGGCAACCCAAGTGTAAAGGAAACAATAGGCAACTTGAAATGCTCATTGATTTTGTAGTTGTACCAACTCCCTCGGCTGGGATCTCTCCTGTCTCTTGGTTTCAAGGGTCTGGATCCTTCCTCTAGGGTCAAGAAATCTTCCCTAATTACTACACTGTTCTCAGAGGAGTTCCCTTCCTCACCCTCTAGGACACAGGGACATTAACAGACAAAGGCTTTATCAGAAGGTGAGAAAATGTGTACATAAGGATGATTTTTACTTGAGGCCCTGCCACAACTTCCCTGTTTTGCAAAGGAAAATGGAGACTTGCTTCCATCAGAAATGGAGGAAGTGTTTGGTGGGGGGATAGAAAAAAAGCATAAATTATTATCTAAAAGTATTATATCATGGGAGACTTTCAAGATGGCGTAAGAGTAAGACTTGGAGATCACCTTTCTCTCCACAAATACATCAGAAATACATCTACATGTGGAACAACTCCTAGAGAACACCTACTGAAACCTGGCTGAAGACCTCAGACTTCCCAAAAGGCAAGAAACTCTCCACATATTTGGGTAGGGCAAAAGAAAAAAGGAAACACAAAGACAAAAGAATAGGGATGGGACCTGCACCACTGGGAGGGAGCTGTGAAGGAAGAAAGGTTTCCACACACTAGGAAGCCCCTGCACTGGAGGAGACAGGGGGTGGAGGCGAGGATGCTTCAGAGCCATGGAGGAGAGCACAGCAACAGGGATGCAGAGGGCAAAGTGGAGATATTACCCCACAGAGGATCAGTGCCTACCAGCACTCACCAGCCTGAGAGGCTTGTTGGCTCACCTACTGGGGTGGGCAGGGGCTGGGAGCTGAGGCTCTGGTTTTGGAGGTCAGATCCAGGGAGAGGACTGTGGTTGGCTGCATAAAGAGAGCCTAAAGGGAGCTAGGGCACCACAGGTAGCCGGGAGGGAGTCCAGGAAAAAGTCTGGACCTGCTGAAGAGGTAAGAGACAATTGTTTCCGTGTGTGTGAGGAGAGGGGATTTAGAGCACTGCCTAAATGAGCTCCAGAGAAAGACGTGAGCCACAGCTATCAGTGCAGACACCAGAGATGGGCATGAAATGCTAAGACTACTGCTGCAGCCACCAAGAAGCCTGTGTGCAAGCACAGGTCACTAGTCACAGCTCCCCTCCCAGGAAACTGTGCAGCCCGCCACTGCCAGGGTCCTGTGATCCAGACACAACTTCCCAGGGAGAACACACGGCATGCCTCAGGCTATTGCAACGTCATGCCAGCCTCTGGCACTGCAGGCTAGCCCCGCATTCCATACCCTCCTCCCTCCCCACACCCTGAGTGAGCCAGAGCCCCCTAATCAGCTGCTCCTTTAACCCAGTCTTGTCTGAGTGAAGAACAGATGCCCTCAGGTGACCAACAGGCAGAGGCAGGGCCAAATCCTAAGCTGAACCCAAGGAGCAGTATGAACAAAGAAGAGAAAGGGAAATCTCTCCCAGCAGCCTCAGGAGCAGTGGATTAAATCTTCACAAACAACTTGATGTACTTTGCATCTCTGGAATACCTGAATAGACAATGAATCATCCCAAAACTGAGGCAGTGGACATTGAGAGAAACAATATATATATATATTTTTTCCCTTTTTCCCTTTCTGTGAGTGTGTACGTGTATGTTTCTTTGTGTGATTTTGTCTGTATAGCACTGCTTTTACCAATTGTCCTAGGGTTCTCTCTGTTTTTGATTTTTTGTTTTGTCTTTTTATTGTTTTTTTTTAGTATAATTTTTAATGCTTGCTTTCATTGGTGGACTTGTTTTCTGGTTTGGTTACTTTCTTCATTCTTTTTTATTATTATTTATTTTTTTATATTTAACAATTTTTTTTATTGTATTTTATTATTTTTTCTTTTTTCTTCTCCCTTTTCTTCTGAGCTGTGTGACTGACAGCATCTTGGCGCTCCAGCCAGGAGTCAGGCCTGTGTCTCTTGGGGGATGGGAGAGCCCAGGACATTTGTTCACCAGAGACCTCCCAGCTCTATGTGATATCAAACAGTGAAAGCTCTCCCAGAGATCTCCATCTCAATGCTAAGACCCAGCTCCACTCAACAACCAGCAAGCTACAGTGCTTGACACCCTATGACAAACAAATAGCAAGACAGGAGGCTGCCTAAAATCACAATAAGGTCACAGACACCTCAAAACACACCACCAGATATGGTCCTGCCCACCAGAATGACAAGACAGCATCATCCACCAGAACACAGGTACTAGTCCCTTCCACCAGGAAGCCTACACAACCCACTGAACCAACCTTAACCACTGGAGGCAGACACCAAAAACAATGGGAACTACGAACATGCAGCCTGCGAAAAGAAGACCCCAAACACAGTAAGTTAAGCAAAATGAAAAGACACAGAAACATGAGCAGAAGAAGGAGCAAGGTAAAAACCCACCAGACCTAAGAATTGGGGAGGAAATAGGCAGTCTACCTGAAAAAGACTTCAAAGTAATGATAGTAAAGATGATCCAAAATCTTGGACATAGAATGGAGAAAATAAAAGAAATGTTTAACAAGGACATAGAAGAACTAAAGAGAAAACAAACAATGATGAACAACACAATAAATGAAGTTAAAAACTCTCTGGAAGGAATCAATAGAAGAATAATTGAGGCAGAATAACGGATAAGTGACCTGGAAGATAAAAGGTGGAAATAAAGACCACAGAGCAGGATAAAGAAAAAATAATACAAAGAATTGAGGACAGCCTCCGAGACCTCTGGGACAACACTAAATGCACCAACATTTGAATTATAGGGGTCCCAGAACAGGAAGAGAAAAAGAAAAGGACTGAGAAAATATTTGAAGTGATTATAGTTGAAAACTTCCTTAATATGGGAAAGGAAATAATCAGTCAAGTCCAGGAAGTGCAGAGAGTCCTATACAGGATAAATCTAAGGAGAAACATGCCAAGACACATATTAATCAAACTATCAAAAATTAAATACAAAGAAAAAATATTAAAAGCAGCAAGGGAAAATAACATACCAGGGAATCCCCATAAGGCTAACAGCTGATCTTTCAGCAGAATATGTGCAAGCCAAGAGGGAGTGGCAGGACATATTTAAACTGATGAAAGGGAAAAACCTACAACCAAGATTACTCTACACAGTAAGGATCTCATTCAGATTCGACAGAGAAATTAACACCATTACAGGCAAGCAAAAGCTAAGAGAATTCAGCACCACTGAACCAGCTTTACAGCAAATATTAAAGGAACTTCTCTACACAGTAAACACAAGAGAAGGAAAAGACCTGCAATAACAAACCCAATACAATTAAGAAAATGGTAATAGGAATATACATATTGATAATTACCTTAAATGTAAATGGATTAAATGCTCCAACCAAAAGACATAGTCTGGCTGAATGGATAAAAAAACAAGAGCTGTATATATGTTGTCTACAAGAGACCCACTTCAGACCTAGGGACACATACAGACTGAAAGGGAGGGGATGGAAAAAGATATTCCATGTAAATGGAAATCAAAAGAAAGCTGGAGTAGCAATTCTCATATCAGACAAAACAGACTTTAAAATAAAGACTACTACAAGAGACAAAGAAGGACACTACATAATGATCAAGGGATCAATCCAGGAACATATAACAATTGTAAATATTTATGAACCCAACATAGGAGCAACTCAATACAATAAGGCAAATGCTAACAGCCATAAAAGGGGAAATTGACAGTAACAAAATCAGAGTAGGAGACTTTAACACCCCACTTTCACCAATGGACAGATCATCCAAAATGAAAATAAATAAGGAAACAGAAGTTTTAAATGACACAATAGACCAGATAGATTTAATTGATATTTATAGGAATTCCATCTCAAAACAACAGAATACACTTTATTCTCAAGTGCTCATGGAACATTCTCCAGGATAGATCGTATCTTGAATCACAAATCAAACTTTGGTAATTTAAGAGTATTGGAATCGTATCAAGAATCTTTTCCGACCACAACGCTATGAGACCAGATATCAACTACAGGAAAAACTATGTAAAAAACACAAACACATGGAGGCTAAACAATACACTACTTAATAACCAAGAGATAACTGAAGACATCAAAGAGGAAATCAAAAAATACCTAGAAACAAATGACAATGAAAACACGACAACCCAAAACCTATGGGATGCAGCAAACATATTTTGAAGAGGGAAGTTTATAGCAATACAATCCTACCTCAATAAACAAGAAACATCTCAAATAAAGAATGTAACCTTAACCTAAAGCAATTAGAGAAAGTAGAACAAAAAAAAAAACCCCAAATTTAGCAGAAGGAAAAAAATCATAAAGATAAGATCAGAAATAAATGAAAAAGAAATGAAGAAAACAATAGCAAAGATCAATAAAACTAAAAGCTGGTTCTTTGAGAAGATAAACAAAATTGATAAACCATCAGCCAGACTCATCAATAAAAAAAGACTCAAATCAATAGATTTAGAAATGAAAAAGGAGAAGTAACAACTGACACTGGAGAAATACAAAGGATCATGAGAGATTACTACAAGCAACTATATGCCAATAAAATGGACAACCTAGAAGAAATGGAGACATCCTTAGAGAAGCACAACCTTCCATGATTGAACCACGAAGAAATAGAAAATATAAACACACAAATCACAAGCACTGAAATTGAGAATGTGATTAAAAATCTTCCAAAAACTAAAGCCCAGGACCAGGAGCCTTCACAGGCGAACTCTATCAAACATTTAGAGAAGAGCTAATACCTATTCTTCTCAAAACCTTCCAAAATACAGCAGATGGAGGAACACTACTAAACTCATTCGATGAGTCCACCATCACCCTGACACCAAAACCAGACAATGATGTCACAAAAAAAGAAAACTACAGGCCAATATCACTGATGAACATGGAGGCAAAATCCTCAACAAAATACTAGCAAACAGGGCTTCCCTGGTGGCGCAGTGGTTGAGAGTCTGCCTGCCGATGCAGGGGATATGGGTTCGTACCCGGGTCCGGGAAAATCCCACATGCTGCAGAACGGCTGGGCCCGTGAGCCATGGCCGCTGGGCCTGCGCGTCCGGAGCCTGTGCCCGGCAACGGGAGAGGCCACAACAGCGAGAGGCCTGTGTACCACAAAAAACAAAAAAAAAAAACAAAAAAATACTAGCAAACAAAATCCAACAGCACTTTAAAAGGATCAAACACCATGATCAAGTGGGGTTTATTCCAGGAATGCAAGGATTCTTCAGTATACCCAAATCAATCAATGTGATACATCATATTAACAAATTGAAGGATAATACCATATGATATTCTCAATAGATGCAGCAAAAGCTTTTGAAATAATTTAACACCCATTTATGATAAAAACCCTCCAGAAAGTAGACATAGAGGGAACTTGCCTCAACATAATAAAGGCCATATATGACAAGCCCACAGCCAACACCGTTCTCAATGGTGAAAAATTGTAAGTATTCTAAAATCAGGAAGAAGAAAAGGTTGCCCACTCTCACCACTATTATTCAACATAGTTTTGGAAGTTTTAGCCAGAGCAATCAGAGAAGAAAAAGAAATAAAAGGATCCTAGATTGGAAAAGAAGAAGCAAAGCTGTCACTGTTTGCAGATGACATGATACTATACATAGAGAATTCTAAAGACTCTACAAGAAAACTGCTAGAGCTAATCAATGAATTTGGTAAAGTAGCAGGATACAGAAATAATGCATGGAAATCTGTTGCATTCCTATACACTAATGATGAAAAATCTGAAAGAGAAATTAAGGCAACACTCCCATTTACCATTGCAACAAAAAGAATAAAATACCTAAAATAAACTTACCTAAGGAGACAAAAACCTGTATGCAGAAAACTATAAGACACTGATGAAAGGAATGAAAGATGTTAGTAACAGTCGGAGAGATATACCATGTTCTTGGATTGGAAGAATCAACATTGTGAAAATGACTATACTACCCAAAGCAGTCTACAGATTCAAGGTAATCCCTATCAAACTACCAATGGCATTTTTCACAGAGCTAGAGCAAAAAATTTCACAATTTGTGTGGAAACACAAAAGACCCTGAATATCCAAGTCAATCTTCAGAATGAAAAACGGATCTGGAGGAATCAGGCTCCCTGACATCAGACTATAATACAAGCTACAGTAATCAAGACAGTAGGGTACTGTCACAAAAAAACAGAAATATAGATCAATGGAAGAGTATAGAAAGTTCAGAGGTAAACCCACACACCTATGGTCAACTAATCTATGACACAGGAGGCAAGGATATACAATGGAGAAAAGACCATCTCTTCAAGAATGGGTGCTGGGAAAACTCTACAGCTACATGTAAAAGAATGAAATTACAACACTGCCCAACACCATACACAAAAATAAACTCAAAATGGATTAAAGACCTTAATGTAAGACCAGACACTATAAAAATCTTAGAGGAAAACTTAAGCGGAAAACTCTGTGGCGTAAATCACAGCAAGACCCTTTTCAACCCACCTCCTAGAGAAATGGAAATAAAAACAAGAATAAACAAATGTGACCTAATGAAACTTAAAAGCTTTTGCACAGCAAACGAAACCATAAACAAGACAGAAAGACAACCCTCAGAATGGAGGAAAATATTTACAAATGAAGCAACTGACAAAGGATTAATCTTCAAAATTTACAAGCAGCTTATGTAGTTCAATATCAAAAAAAACAAACAGCCCAATCCAAAAATGGGCAGAAGACCTAAATAGACATCTCTCCAAAGAAGATATACAGATTGTTAACAAACACATGAAAGAATGCTGAACATCCCTAATCATTAGAGAAATGCAAAACAAAACTACAATGAGGTATATCCTGACACCAGTCAGAATGGCCATCACCAAAAAAATCTATAAACAATAAATGCTGGAGAGGGTGTGGAGAAAAGGGAACCCTCTTGCACTCTTTTTTTTTTTTTTT
>NW_020172187.1:2993303-3111198 GCF_003031525.2 Neophocaena asiaeorientalis asiaeorientalis
TTTTTTTTTTTTTTTTTGTTGTTGTCCCTCTTGCACTCTTGGTGAGAATGTAAATTGATACAGCCACTATGGAGAACAGTATGGAAATTCCTTAAAATACTATAAATAGAACTACCCTATAACCCAGCAATCACACTACTGGGTATGTACCCTAAGAAAACCATAATTCTAAAAGAGTCATGTACCACAATGTTCATTGCAGTTCTATTTCCAATAGCTAGAACATGGAAGCAGCCTAAGTGTCCATCGACAGATGAATGGATAAAACAGATGTGGCACATATACACAACGGAATATTATTCCACCATATAAAGAAACAAAATTGAGTTATTTGTAGTGAGTTGGATGGACCGAGAGTCTGTCATACAGAGTGAAGTAAGTCAGGAAGAGAAAAACAAATTAGTAGGCTAACACATATATATGGAATCTAATAAAAAGAATGGTTCTGAAGAATGTAGGTGTAGGACAGGAATAAAGACGCAGACATAGAGAATGGCCTTGAGGACACGGGGAGGGGGAAAGGTAAGCTGGGACGAAGTGAGAGAGTGGCATGGACATATATACACTACCAAACGTAAAATAGATAGCTAGTGGGAAGCAGCCGCATATCACAGGGAGATCAGCTTGAGTATTATATTATATTTATAAATGTAAATAAAATATTCTAAATATTATCATAAATATTAATATTTTGAACTTTAAAGCTTAAAACTGACATGGAATAAATGTGACTATGAATATTGTTATTCTTTTAAATATATGGTTCTAAGTTCCTCTCACAGATTGTTTTCCTAACCCTTGGACCACCAAGAATATCAGAATTTAGCAATAGAGTAAAATAAAAAGAAAAAAATAAATGTTTTTGTTGTTTCCCAGGTTCATTTATTTGTTTTATGTTTTTTATTACTCATCAAAGCTCAATTTACTGATTAAATCATGGGGTAATGTGTTACTATAAAAGCCGGGAAAAATGTAGAACTGCACTTAAGAGGGGAAAGTAAATTTTAGTTTATGAAAGGTTTGCATATGTATAAAATATATTTTTTTAAGCATGTGAATATTTTTTTTTTTGCCTTTCTGTACTCTTTTCCTATAATGCATTCTTCCCTGAAAGTGTTTTTAAATAGGATAACGAGCCCACCAGTGTGGGCTAATTGAAGATTCATCTGCTAGAAATCAGAGAATTAGACCTAATAAATCTCTGGGTGGCCCCTCCAGCAACAACTCCAAAGCACAGATTATAGCCTAAATGCTTTATAAAGGATCTAGATTGACAGGATGTACTACAGTTCTTTATTCTTTATGCATATTATTGCTGAATTGTCCTCACCAATAACTAGACAAATGGGATTGCTTAGTGATGAGAGTCCTACAGGGTTGTGCCCTGTTTTTTTGTTTGTTTGCTTGTTTTGTATTTTTTATTGGAGTACAGTTGATTAAAAATATTGTTTTACTTTCAGGTGTACAGCAAAGTGATTCAGTTATACATATATTTATTCTTCTTCAGATTTTTTCTCATATAGGTTATCACAGAATATTCAGTAGAGTTCCTTGTACTATACTGTGGGTTGATTTGTTTTAAAAGTCTTCTCTTAATCTGAAAAGGTAAATTGACAAATAAACTGTTTCAGAAATTTTCAAGTTAAAGAACACATTTCAACATGTTCTGAACTTACCACAACAAGTGTTTGTTTTGATTTAGGGACGAGGCCTAAACAATCTTTATTTAAAAATTTGGCAGGGGACTGGGAAACAACTTAGTTCATCAGGTGAAGAACGTAAATGAATTCAAAGTAAGTCAATTTGGATTATTTACAAAGAAAACACAAAAATTTCTTCTAAAACAACCTTTAATTAAAAAGTTTGCTATCTCAGGGAGCTCCAAACATAGAGTTACTGCCTGTATCTCAATCTGGTCCCCACTGGTGCACTGAGACTTCATCCCCATGGCCCATAGGTGTTGGTGTGGGTGCACCTGTGGACTCAGGTGCTCAGGTTGTGAGAAGCCCCAATTCCTATCTCAGGGCACCGACTATTATTATTTGCTGCACTATTAGCCCTTTATATACCAAACGATGTACTCTACTCTCTCTTCTGCCAGTATGTACACCAGATAAGGGCAGAAATTTTGTTTGGTTCCCTGATATTCCTTAGGTTTCCAGAAAAGTGCCTGGCATAGAGCAGGCACTCAATAAAAGCATGTTGAATAAAAGAATGAATGGATGAAAATGTTGAGAAGCACTCACTTCATTTCTAGGTGTAAACTTTTATTTTCTGCTTAGTGAAGTCCCTGTAACATTACTTGTAAAGCATGTTTTGTGGTGTCGAACTTCTTTACCTTTTGTTTATTTGTAAAACTTTTTATCCTTCAAATTTGAATGACAACCTTGCCAGGTAGAGAATTCTTTTATGTAGGTTTTTTCTTTTTATCACTTTAAATATACAGTTCCACTCACTTCTGTGCAGCAGTTCCTGCTGAAAATTCAGCTGATAGTACTCTTGATGTTATTCCAGATGTCTTTTAAACTGTCCTCATCTTTTATTATTTTTTCCTTTTTATACTCAGCTTAAGTGATTTCTACACTATATATTCTAGTTCACTGATCTGTTCTTCTTTGTCTTCTACTCTGCTGTTGATTCCTTCCAGTTTAATTTTTTATTTACTCATTGTTCTTCAGTTCTGCTTGGTTCTTCTTTATATTTTCTGTTCGTTGAACTTCTCACTGTGTTCATCCATTCTCTTCTTGAACTTGTTTAGCAACTTTATGATCATTATCTTGAACCCTTCGAGTAGATTGTTTAGCGCCACTTTGCTTAACTCTTCTTCCGAGTTTTCATCGTGTCTCCTTCTTTTGGAACATATTCATCTGTTGTCTACTTCTCTATGTTTATTTGTATTAGGTAATTTGGTTATTTTTCCCAGTTTTGGAGAAGTGGTGTTATGTAGAAGGCATTCTATGGGGCCCGGCAGCACACTCTTCTCTGGTCACAAGACCTATATGATCTAGGGGTGCCCCTTATGTAGGCTAAGTGGCCCCTTCTTCTGTGGTGAGGCCTACTGATGTGAGCACAGTGGTAGGTGGGGCTGGGACCCCACACATTTTGCTGCTAGGTGCTGCCTTGTGCTGATGCTGCCAGTCTGTTTGTGGGTGGGGCTGCAGAGCAGCATGACAGGCAGTAATCCCAGAGATTCCAGGGCTTGTGCTGGCCCTGTGTCCTGGGGCAGTTGGCGGCAAGGCTTAGGGCTGGCGCTGCTCTGCTGGTAGCTGGGTCCAAGTTCCGGGGTAGCTGGCTATGGGGCCTGGGGGGTCCCATGGCAGGTCCCAGCCTGCTGGTGGGAGATGCTGGTTTCTGCCTTGGCTGGCAGTGTGTTCTTAGGGTCCTGAGGCCAGTCCCACTCTGCTTCTTGGCAATTCTGAGTCCCCAAGGGGTTTACTGGGAGTCCTTGGGAGCCTGGGACTGGCGTCAGCCTGCTGGTTGGTGGGTAGGTCCCCACATGTCTAGCTGCTTGGGCTGGGTGGTACAGAGACTGGTGCCAACAGGCTGGTGGGTAAGAAAGTCCCCGGCACTAATGGGCTAGAGGGAGGATTCCAAAATAGTGTTTACCAATACCAATGTTCTCGTGGTAGAATAAGCTCTCAAGAATGGGCTTCTCTGGTTGCGCAGTGGTTGAGAGTCCGCCTGATGTTGCAGGCGACACGCGTTCGCGCTCTGGTCTGGGAAGATACCACATGCCGCAGGGCAGCTGGGCCCGTGAGCCATGGCCAATGAGCCTGCGCATCCGGAGCCTGTGCTCCACAGCGGGAGAGACCACAACAGTGAGAGGCCCGCGTACCGCAAAACAAACAAACAACCCAAAAAAGAATGGCTACTGCCAGCATCTGTTCCCCCAGGAGAAATCCCCGTTGCCCCCTAGAGTCACTCCAAGATCAGCAAGTGTGTCTGCCCCAGGCTTCTTTCAAATGGAGTGTGTGAGGTTTTGTGTACACCCTTTGAGAGCAAAGTCTCTTTTCTACAGCCCTCCAGCTCTCCTGTATGCAATCCCTGCAAATGTTTGGGAGCTAGCCTTCCCAAGCTCGGAAGCCAGATGTGAGGCTTGGACCCAAGTTCGGAAGCCAGATGTGAGGCTTGGATCCCTTGTTCCTTGGGTTGAACCTCTGCAATTGTGATTATCTTCCTGTTTGTGGGTCGACTACCTGCAGGTGTACAACTTGACTATACCACGTTTCTGTCCTTCTTACCTATATTCTTATGGTTCCTTCTTTATGTCTTTAGGTGTGGGAAATATTTCCTGCTAGCCTTCAGGTCCTTCTCATCAATAGTTGCTCTGTAAATAGTTATAATTTGGGTGTGCCTGTGGAAGGAAGTGAGCTCAGGGTCTTTCTACTCCACCCTCTCAGCCACTCCCCTAAAGATATTTAGTCTTTTATTTCCGGTCCTTTAAATTGGTCATTTCATTTTAAACCTGAATGGCTGCTTGTTTAGATTTCAAAAGCAATAGACATTTTAGAAGTCTTTTACATTTGGGGTAAAACAAGATGTACAAAAGAATACAATTTATGTTGCCTTTAGATAAATTGCTGAAAACAGGCCAAATTATTTCAAGTTAACAGTTATAATCTGGCACAGAGCAGCATGCAGGTGACCTATCCCACAGAGTCAGTACCTTTCTTTATAGCACTGCATCCCTGGGCACATGCATTTCCTATTGAAGGCTGAGTTAGCAAATCAATCTATACTGCCATTTGCCTACAGACAGCTTTTTGCCTTTCAGGGCACCAGCCCCTTCAGCCAGTGTTATGCACAATCTGATTCTTTTTTGTCAAGTCACACTTCTATCCCTCTCCCAATGCTGTGATGCCTGTGTAATTTTTATTGTGGTTTAGTTCACTGCCTTGAAATTGTTTTCCATTTCACCTAAATTTACAAATGTCTCTGTGTGATTGGTGTTCACAGTTGAAAGAACATAAATTGTTCCCATTTTACACAGGTGATATGTGAACAGATTTCCCTGAGTTCTTTGAAAGAAAGGCAGTATGCTAGAAATCAAATAATCGTTATTTATCTGTTTCTAGAAGCTGTGGCCTAAAATAACTATCCCATTTTGTGTACTCTTGCCACAACAAAACCAATCTTCATAAGGTCAAATGATATTTAACCTATTTAATATTCTTATCATATTTCATAATTTTCCTAGGAGGTAAGTGTTATTTTGTCAAACTTAAACATATACATTTAATAGAAATTCACATATTCATTTTAATTCAGAAAATGTAAGGTTGAACTTGTAAGAAGCCAAAATTACAGATCATTTTAAATAAACATTTCATAGTCTAGAAAAAATGCTGAGCTTACTCTGTTGTTTCAGCATAAAGACTAGATTCCGGGAGTTTCTAGCTTAACTAACTTACCTATAGCATATCTCATTGATGGAGAATTTTACTAAAGCAGAAATGAAATAAGTTCAATATTCCTAAGTCATTTCTATCAGTACCGTTGTGTCAGATCACATATGAGCTGTCATTTCCCATTCTTTCAGCTCCTCATTTATACCTTACAGGGTGATATGGGCAATCTTGGAATTTTTCTATGAGTGATATCCTGCCCACATATGTTGTTGGGCATGCCGTGTCTTTACTAGTATAGTAATTTCCATTGTTCATTTATTTGGTTGAGAGATGATACTTGCGGAGTATAGAATATTTTCATAAAATACTTGTTATTTCTGTATATTTTTGGACACTGTGGATAAACAGAGGGAAGTAGATTTGATAGCTTTAATCATTATTTTAGTGCTTAAACCCATATACGTAATTTATTCTGAGCCCATTCATACTATGAATTTTAATTAATCAGTTGCCTATATTTTACAAAGGTTAATTTGATATATCAAAAATATATAATTAGAGAAATCTGAATGAACACAGAATTGTTGATGTTATGAATGGTTATAAACACCAGGGACAACTTTTCCATCAGACACAGTAAGCATAGTTGCCTAAGGCTTACCCATGGTAATTTTACAAGCCTGTGAAAATGTTTTAATTTTAATTTATTTTTAAAACCAAAGGAAAAATATGTATAATGAATATTAGTATAATAATGCATACAGCCTGGATTATATTTAATATATAATATATAATTATATTATGATATAATGTATATTACCTATATGTATAGCAATCTATATGTATATCTATCTCTATCTATCTATATATAGAGAAAGAGAGCGAGAGACCCACAAAAGCAAAAGTATCTGAGGTCAACAAAAGTCGTAATGAGGCCCTAAGAAACACATGAAGCTATATGACAAAGGCCACTATATTTAGTATTTTATTAATCACCTCATTTATGTTCATTCTCATCTTTGCTGCTGCTTTGGATATTGTGGTCCCTCATTCACATTACGTACAAATGATCCTATTGGATCTATCTGCCACTTTCCCCTAAACTGGAACTTTAGTGAAAGTTCATACAACCTACTAAGGAATATCATTTAGTCAAGGTTGGCACCAATAATGCAATCCGTCTATGTATGGGCATCCCACACATAGCTCTTCTGTTATCATAGGCAGAATCACATTCACATTTGCTATGATGCTCTCAAGTAAATGTACCACCATAGCAGAAAGACACTCGCATGATAACTATCACCACTTCTATGCACAAATACCGTGAACTCTCTTTATATGAAACCCCAAGGTCCCAAAGTCGTCCCATTAACTAGTATCTCTTTTGACTGTAGGAACTGTGGCCTCTGCTGGCAGGTGTCCTAGTGTGTCTGGTCCTTGTGTTTCAGCATAAGAGGACCTGCTGTGTCTGGCCTGAATGGAGATAGCACAGGGTTTTGTCTCTTTTAAACTGGTCTGCAACTTACTTTGAACTTGTTCTTTTTCTGTTTTGTTTGTTTGCTGTTTTTCCTTGATTTGTTTTCTTTCATGGTAAACATTTATTTTCCTTCAAAGAGGCACAGAAAATAATAATATTTGTTTTTCATCATTAGATTTATTCAGGCGTGACCATCCTACTCAGCACCTTGGGAGTGATTTCAACATCAGAGCACTTTACAAATATTAGGTAATGATAATGAACCAACTGTGATTCTGGAAGGAGCCTAGCCAGGGATAAGGTGGTACTCCATCATTTCCAGTATATGCATCTGCCATTTTTAAGCTTCTTTAACGTAAAAGAAAGGGTTCAATAACTTAGACATGATGAATTTTATTTGTGCTGATTTTGCTCTATTTTATTCTCTTATGTGCTTTAATGAGGCAGTATTTTTTACTGATGTCATATTGATACTGCAGGGAAGCACTGAGCAGAACTGGTCCTGAGAAACTTGTGAATGTGCTCCGCAGTGAGACCCCTGCCATGGCCACTCATTTCTTCTAATAAAATAGAGGCGCAAGTGACATACATCTATGAAATGACAGCCAAGAAATATGGGATTTTCTTTCAAAATAATTAACAGTGTTACTACACTTCTCTGACTTACAAAGGTCAAGTCTATCTTGAATCAGGAATATTTTTTATTGTGACAATATTTAGACTGGTATATTTCAACTCCAATTCCAAATATATTATGTTATTATAATTACTATTATAAATGTATATCAAACCATATGTATAATATTTTAATAATACAGATATTATATATACATAATAATGCAATAGATTCTCTCCCCAAAAATGAGTTGGGGTTTTAAGCTGCTTATTCTTGGTACACTGCCTTTTTGCATTTTCCTTAGGCACATCTTGTCTCAGTCTCACAACAGTTTAAGAGATGTATATTATAAATAAAATTTTGAAAATTTAACTCACTGCATAATTAAGATAGTTGCATACACAGAAGCTATTAATTTTCTATGGTTGCTGTTGCAAATTGCCACAAACTTAGTGATTTAAAACAACACAAATTTATTATCTTACTGATCTCTACCTCAGATGTAAGAAAAGAGCCTCAGTGGGCTAATCAAAACGTTGGCAGGGCTGCATTCCTTCTGGAGGCTCTAAGAGATAAACCCCTTTCTTCTTCTTTCCTGTTTCGAGAGACCATCCACATTCTTTTTCTGCCGGTTCTCTTCTTTCATCCTTAAAGCCAAGAATGGTGGTTTGAGTTTGTACATTGCATCACTCTGACCTCCTCTTCTGTCTCCTTCTTCTACTTTTAAGGGCCCTTGTGATTATATTGAATCCCCAGAAAATCAAGGCTATTACCTTTCTTTTAAGGTCATCCTATTAGAACTTTAATTTTATCTGCAACCTTAAATACTCCTTGTTATGTATATTCATGTATATTTAATTTACAGTACTGGGGGATTAGTATGTAAACATATTTAGAGGCCACTATTCTGACTACCACAGAGATGTATTGTAAAGTGTTTTCCTTGGACAAACTAAGGATACTGAGAATCTCAATTAAGCATATATTTTGGATATACCCTTGAATTTGTTTACAATACAAACCTGTTTTTACAGAAATAGAGGAGAGATGAACAAAACAACTTTTAACTTTTTAAAGCTAATATTGTAAATATTGTATCCATAAAAAGTTTATGAATTAAGATAATACTTCACTTCCATTAAATTATGTAGTTTATATGATGATGGACACACTATTAACATTGTTCCCAGTCAAGATTATTATCTTTCAATAGAACTGAGGCCAGAATAAAAGAAATTCCTAGAACCAAGTACATGTAAATTGAGGAACCTGTGAAATATTTGATTGACCTTCTATAGTGTTTCAAATAAGATTGATACATATCTATTTATATTTACTTTTTACTAGGGTTAATTTTTAGAATTGTTAAAACATTTATTTCAAGAGTATCAAGTAGGGGGAGTGGGCAAGATGACACTTTCTGAAGAAAAGTTCTAGAAGAAAACATAGGCAATACACTCTTTGACATCAGTCTCAGCAATATTTTTTTAGAACTATCTCCTTAGGCAAGGGCAACCAAAACAAATACACAAATGGGACTACATCAGACTAAAAAGCTTTTGTTCAGTGAAGGAAGCTGTCAACAAAACGTTGCCTACTGAATTGGAAAACATATTTGTAAACAATATAGGGATTAATATTGGTACATTATAATAATAAGGGTTTAATATCTAAAATATAAAAAGTACTCATACAACTCCATATCAAAGGAACAAATAACCTCATTAAAAAGTCGGCAGAGGATCTGAATAGACATTTTTCCAGAGATGACATATAGATGGCCAACAGACACATGAAAAGATGCTCATCATCACTGATCATCAGGGAATGCAAATCAAGATCAGAAAGTGATATTACCTCACACCTGTCAGAATTGCTATTATCAAAAAGACCACAAATAACAAATGTTAGAGAGAATGTGGATAAAAGGGAACACTCATACCTTGTTGGTTGGAATGTAAATTGGTGAAGCAACAATGGAGAACAATATGGAGGATCCTCAAAAATTAAAAATAGAACTACTGTATGATTCAGCAATTCCACTCCTGGGTATTTATCTGAAGAAAATGAAAACAGAAATTTGAAAAGATATACACATCCCAATGTTTGTTGCCATACTATTTACAGCAGTCAAGATATGGAAGCCACCTAAGTGCCATCAACAGACAAATGGATAAAGATTATGTGTGTGTGTGTGTGTGTGTGTGTGTGTGTGTGTGTGTGTACACAATGGAACATTACTCAGGCATAAAAGGAGTAAAAATTTGCCATTTTCAACAACATGAGTGGACCTAGAGGGTACTTTGCTAAATAAAATAAGTCAAACAGAGAAAGACAAATACTGTACGAGTTCACATTTATGTGGATCTAAAAAACAAAACAAATGCATGCACATAACAAAACAGAAACAGAGTCATAGATGATACAGAGAATAAACAGGTAGCTGCCAGAGAGAAGGGTGATGGGTGGATGAGAGAAATTGGTGAGGGAGATTGAGGAACAAACTTCTAGTAGAAAATAGATGAGTCACAGGTATGAAAATGTACATTGTGGGGAATATAGTCAATAACAATATATCTTTGTATGGTGACATATAGTAACTAGACTTATTGAGGTGATCATTTTGAAATGAATAGAAATATTGAATCACTATGCTATGTACCAGGAGCTAACATGGTGTTGTAGACCAATTATACTTCAAAAAGAAACAAACAAACAAATTCATAGAAAAAGAGATCAGATTTGTGGTTATCAGAGATGGGAGGTTGGGGAAAGTGGATTGGATGTAGGTGGTCAAAGGTACAAACTTCCAGTTATAAGATAAATGAGTACTAGGGATGTAATGCACAACATGATAAATATAATTAACAGTACTGTATGTTACATATAAAAGTTAATAAGAGAGTCAATCCTAAGACGGTGTTGTAGACCAATTACACTTCAAAAAGAAACAAACAAACAAATTCATAGAAAAAGCGATCAGATTTGTGGTTATCAGAGATGGGAGGTTGGGGAAAGTGGATTGGATGTAGGTGGTCAAAGGTACAAACTTCCAGTTATAAGATAAATGAGTACTAAGGATGTAATGCACAACATGATAAATATAATTAACAGTACTGTATGTTACATATAAAAGTTAATGAGAGTCAATCCTAAGTTTTCTTTAAAAAAAAGAAATCTTAAAGTCTGAAAAGACAGAGTACGAAATTAAATTTGATTATGATTTTACATGAAGATATTTAAAAGTATAAAATTCTAATTATAAAATTAGAATTAATCCTGCAAATAAATACAAAAAGTCATTGTTACTATAAGGGTAGTAAGATGAGAAGATAGAAAGTACGTAGTTTTATTTACTTTCAAGTGACTTCAAATAAATGTCAAAGCCAAAAATTAATTTGTGAAGAATAAAATTTGCAATAACTTTACATGAATACATTCATTCCCAACAGGTCTGCAAAATAAATGGTAACCATCAATATCAAATTGTTTCTTAAATTTGCAAAAGCTCTTCCTGACTAGACATATCTCTTGACTGACTAAGGAGACTTTGTTCTTTCAAACTGAATGTTTCTTTTTTTTAAGTCGTATTCTCTTTACTCAGACTTCAAAGTATGGGGAGTTGCATTTATTTAACCTATTTAACTGACAATACTGTATAAAATACGTAGCAAGCACAAAATAGCAACTGAATAAGCCCTCACTCCCCAACAGAATTGAAAGTTGCATGAAAGAGTTGGAACTATTTCTACTTTGGCAAGAAATGTCTGTCACTCTGGCTATACTATTATTTTCTTTCCCATTCTATGTCTTTACAATAACATGTTGACATGAGTCACTTTTACCAGTAGCAATTGAAGCTAGAATGTATTGAAAAACAATTTGTATGTTATTTTAATATTTGACATAAAAACTATAAGTTGAAATCTAGAAATTGTTGTATTACCTTTATTTTTTGATCCTATACTCTCCCCCATCCTTTTCTGATGGCTTCATCCCTTGTTTGAAGATATTAAATTTTAATAAAATAGATAAACAGAAAACTATCCCAAGCAATCATATGTAGTCTATTTGTAAATTGAGTATTGCATGGAATTTTGTGTTGCTCAGGATAAGTGTGATGCAATTCTAATGTATAAAGAATATATTTAAACGACATTTTAAAAGAATTTGAAAGTTTAATGTGGCCATATTGCTGCTCTCCAAACATTAGTATACCATCCCAAATACTGCCACTGTTTATTGCCTATTGGAATCTGCTCAACCCTGAAGGTGAGATGTTCTTACTGTAAATGCTAAGGCAGTTCTTCAGATGTGGGGGAAAAAAAAGAGGACTACTTGTCTCAACATACTTTCAATATAAACAAACTTGGATTCGGGGGGAAAATATATCTGATGGATCTGATATCATTAAGAAGTGTTAGACGATGTCAAAATTTAAAGTTTCATGAGACAAACAAACACTCCCATTACTAATTTTTTACCCATTTAGTAAAAAATGCCTTCAGGTGCTGTGCTACCACAGTTGCCACCCTAACTTGGATTGTCTTAACAACACTCTTTTAGAAGATGTAAGTGGTTTTCATGAAAAGTCATGTTTCAAGTAGAGTTATGTGTATGAATTTGTAATGATCCTTAATTTTTAGTGAATTCTATCACCTCACTTCCAAAGTACCTTTGCACCATTTCATCTATGTCATAATTTTATTCTGAATCCCTCCCTCCTGTGTTGTATCACTGTGCAGAGTTCAGTCCCCAAAGTAATGAGCTGGACTAAGTAGCCTTAGTTACAACTATGAAGCTGCTAGTAACCCACATACAGTGTAAAATCACCAAGTCTCCTAAGACATACCACATTCTCCCACTTATCATCCTAACATACCTTGCTCTGGATTTCTGCATGCTTGAAGAGTATTTCATTTTTCTCCAGAAATCCCACAACAAGGGAAAATAGTGAATCCCCATATGAACTGTGTTTTTTCTTCTATCTTACTTTCACAAATTGCCAGAAACCCAACTCATATCTTTAAAGTACATCATAAATTTTTCCTATGAGTTTTGTTGAAATAAAGTTCTCTCAAAAGAAGAATTTCAGGAAGGAAGTTGATAGATAATAAGTTACCCACTGCATCTCTAATAATCAATTAACACATAGGGTATAGCCAATATCTAAGGTAAAAAAATGTATTTAATTACCTACTGTAACACCAGAAAGCAAGCTAATATTACACCTAAGTTTCTGTTATAGGAATTGTAGAGGATTAACACAGGAAGGGAAATAATTTGTGAGGTGCTTTGAATCAACAAACTTAATCCTGACAAAAGCCTAAAATGCAGATATAAAATACACCATTTTTAAAAATGAGAATATTGGTGTTCAGAGTGGATATTGAAGGCATAGTAAAACTGAAAATTCTTTTAAATTCCTATTTCCTATGAAAATTTTTTATCAGATTCAATATTAAAATCCAGAAGATGCATTCATTGGTAATGTTAAATGAACAACATTAAACTAGCCTTCAGTAAAATTCCCTTGCTTGGGTCTACAATTTTGTCTAGATTTGCTGTACCCAAAATGCAGTGCCATTCACCTAAGAAAATATGAAATGAGCCAAAACAGAGCCTAACAATATAACAGAGCCTAGCACTCATGTGACAGCACCCATGCTTCTTTGAAATTAAAATTAAGGAGGGTATATACTAGAAACAGAGAAGAAAGACTTGAAGAACTTTATTTCTAGTGTTGATTCCATCAAGAGGATATTTTGTGAGCAGAACAAGTCAATTAAACTGCAATAATTTATGTTTTCAAGTTTGTAGAACAAGTGTAATAAGATAGATGTTTCTTAAATGTCTCTCAGCTCAGCTCTCTACAATTTGATGCTGCTCTGAAACTAGGATTTCAGAGCTGGTGGCATGGCTCTCATAGAAATTCTGGAATACGCCAGGCTGACCACACTGACTGTGCAATCTACTTGCAGAAATCTTAGTCCAAAGATTGTGTAGAGTCTCTGTTTGACCCGAGGACAATGTCTCAAGAGCTGCTGTACTCTACTTTATCTTCAGCATAATTGTTTACTTCCCTGATATAATTTCTGTACTATTTTTAATAACTGAATCTGAAGAAATTGAATTATTCTAAGGAGGAATAATAAGTTGTCTTGGTATAACCTTTTCATTATGACAAGAGATTTTATGAAGCCAAGAGTAATTACTAGAGTTGCCTCTTTATTGATAACTCCAGACAGATGAGAGTTTTACTGGGCATTAAAAGCTTAAGAGTTTTTATTTGAGGAGATTTTGATAGATTGAAGCTGTTAAGTACATGTTTTTTGTCAAACTATTTTGAAGTACCAAAAAAATAGAAGATTGGTAGTCAAGTGGTATGTAAACCAAGATGATTATGATGATGATGATGGCGATGATGATGATGTTTAATACAAATGCTTTAACTGAGTAAAGGATGTTCATATGATTTCAATTATTTTAAACAACAATTACATTGATACATGGTAATTTAAGAATTGTGAAGATAAAATGAATATATCAAAATGATTTATAAATTGCCCACAATTTGAAAATCTGGCGACTGTTAATATTTTGTTAGATGTCTACTTTTATTCACATATAAAATAAAGTGTTGCATTAACATAGATTTAACATTTGAAATTATAAATAGTTGATTTATCTGTTTCCCTACATCTTTTACAAACTTTTCATCATATTGTAATAACAGAGTATTTAGGACTTGGGGAGTTTTATTGATGGTTTAGAATATATAAACTCTTTGGTGGCTTTTGATTTATCAAGCCAAGTCATTTTCCAGAATTTTTTTGCATATGTTCATTCCCAGAGACTGAATGACCAAACTAACACCATCATTAAGTATTATTTTCCTTTGTTGTTTTCTAATTTGATTTGAAAAATACGTGTTATTATTTTACTTTTGATTCTATTTCTATTTATTATTAAAATTGTTGTTTTTATCACATAGTTTTTGCTGCTATTTTAAATTTAAAATCAGGGTTTATGCATTTTTTTCACAGGTTTGATATTGTTGTTGTTGTTACTTTGACTCGTAATGTTTCACGTGGTCTTATTTTATCCACTTATTTAGAGTCATTTATAACATGCTGTGCTGGAAGCATTTCAACTAAATCTGAAAGGCCATCCAGTCTACCAGAAGATTGTGGACTCTAGTCAAATTATCTCGGTATTTTCAGTATATGAATCAGCTGAAGTATAATCACTGCTTGAGCCTCAATAATAGATGCATTGTATTTCAGCTTCTAAATATTTGTAGGGGGTGAAGGTGAGTTATGGTGCAGTCATTGCTTGAGAAAATTTTGTTTTAGTTATTAGCTACAGCAAAAAAGTCCAGCTACACTTTTTTACAAATCTTCCTCTTTTTTTTAGTGTTTTCAACTGTATAACACACATTTCTCAAAAGTATGAAGAATATAAAATAGTTAGAAAATATAATAGATATGAAATAGTATAAGAAAAAGAAGCACATTTATAATAGTTTCAAATATATGAAATAAAAAAGAAAAAATCTAAACAAGAAATGTGTCATAACTGGATTAAATAAACACAAAATTTTTTAAAGTCTATAATGAAGAATTGTATGAACAGAGGAAAATACCATATTCCCCCAAATTACTTTGGTATAGCAAAGACTATACTTTCAAACATTTTTATTAATATGCTGAAGTTACTAAGAAAATACTTTGGAAATTGAAAACACTTGAAAACAGATATGGAAGTATAAGCAAAACAAATTGTTAAAAAAATTTTGGAGACAAAGGATAATGCATCCTGAAAAGCTTATAATATTTAATGAGAATTTTTTAAACATAATAAATGCACAATCAAAATATACAAATACTATAACAAACTTGAACCTATAGAACCTATGTTCAGTAATCTCAGAAAGATGCTCAGAATAAGAAAACATAGTATTACAGTAAGGAGATAAGACATAATTATTTAATACATGCTCATGGAACAACTAATTATATAGAAAAATAGTACTCTTTATCTCCCAACATTTAACAATTAAATTAAAAAAAATTAAAATTTTAAGTGTAAGTGTAAAAGAATAAAGGACAGAAGGAAATATTGTTGAATAGTTATGATCTGAGACTTAAGGAAAATTGCTTACGAAGTATAAAAGCAGGAGAAGAAACTGGAAAAGTTGGATATAACTCACTATATAAAATCACAATATATATGTACCACAAAAAGAGAACCATAAAATACTGACACTAACAAATACTTAAGATGTCATTTAAAATATAAATGGGTGTGTATTTTCATAATGTACAGGGAAAATATTCTAAACGTCATAAAATACAAAATCATAAAAGGAAAAATGTGCTAATGCAATTACACAAAAATACAAAATATCTGTATGGAAACAGATTAAAAGTCAATAGTATATACTTTATTAATAGACAACTTAAAACAAATAATATCATTTGGATGAGGTTTCAAATTTTACAAAATAATTTCATAATCATATATTCACTTAATTCTCAAAATAAGAATTACTTGTTCCCAATTAATAGATGAAAAATTGAGGCCCGAGTTGTTGAAATAATTTACTTATTTTTCACATAGTGTGCAAGTGGTAGAGAAACTTAAATCCCAGTATTTTATCTGGACAAAAACTGGAAGCTAACATAGACAATTAAGACTCTTGTTGTAAGTGATAAATGTATGGGTTATTACTTCAATATATTTTAAATTTTATTTTAAATAAAATATTACATAAAAGAAAAAAGTTTTCTTTTGAATCTTGGCACCCTTCACTAAAACATTTTGCCATTTCTGCACCTATCTCTTATTTTCACGTGGGTGGTCAACATAAATTGCCTATTCCATCTAATAGATTTTTCAGGAAAGCAGTCTCAGGGAGCAGAGTCCCTCATCCAATCCTACATGACTCTACAGCTTTCTGGTTTAGAGATGAGGTGCACGGTAACCAGAACAACTGCCCTAAACTTCTTTAGTAACCAGCATGAGTAGCTAAGTGTGCATATGCCCTGTGTGTATGTTCATAAGTTCTATAGAGACTAGTTTGGCATCTGTTCATTGACTCAGCTAAGTTTGTCTATTTTATTAAATAAGGGTGGTCTCTCACACAAAACTTTCCCCTCCATGTCATCCTTCATTATTGATACTGTTCATCACACATAGATTATACTCAAGTCTCCTTGTCAAAATCTCCACCTTCATAAATAATCTCATTTTTATAATCTCAAATATGGATGATCTGGTACGTGATCATCCATATTTGCTCCTTATTTGTAATTCCAGTGAGAAATTGTTTACCAATTCACTGCCTAGTCAATCACACCCATAAACAATGTTCTTCTCATTCTTTTTATTTTTTTAAATTTATTTATTTTTATTTATATATTTTTGGCTGCATTGGGTCTTCGTTGCTACATGCAGGCTTTCTCTAGTTACCGGGAGCGGGAGCTTCTCTTCCTTGTGGGCCCTGGGCTTCTTATAGCAGTGGCTTCTCTTGTTGCAGAGCATGGGCTCTAGGCACGTGGGCTTTGGTAGTTGTGGCATGTGGGCTCAGTAGTTGTGGCTCGCAGACTCAGTAGTTGTGGCACACAGGATTAGGTGCTCTGTGGCATGTGAGATCTTCCTGGAACAGGGCTCAAACCTGTGTCCCCTGCATTGGCAGACAGATTCCTAACCACTGTGCCCCCAGGGAAGCCCTTTCTCTTTCTTTATTTTTCTTCATTTTCATTTTTTTCTTTTTATTCTTTTTGAGACCTCCATTAATTACAAGGTTTTCCAACCTTTCTCTTCTTCCTCATACCAGTTAAATATATGTTCTGTTCAAATGTCTTTCCTTGCTCTTCTTTTTTCCATTTTTATCTGGATTACCCTGTCTATTTTGTAACTTTAATTATAACCTGTATGGTGTGTAGTAGTTGATGCTATAAACTAAACCCATATCATGCTCTTACTTTACTATTGCATTTCCAAAATCTTGATAATCCCTTTTAGCTGAATATTCTATCAATGCTTTCAATTCAGCATGCCCCAAATCAATCAATACCTGTTGAAAAAATCAACTCAATCAATATCTTACCTTAAACCAGCTCCTCATGTTTTATTTTAACATATGGTTTGGAGTAAAACCATTCTTCTCATTCTCTCTTTAAAGATATCTCAATGTTACTTTTACAAAAAATAAAAGTGAATTATTTCATTAAATGGCTTTTCATTGTACTGGCTGGCTTTTGTAAAACTAATGAATCTCTCCATGCAGATAAACTTTAGAAATGCTGTTTATTTGGATTTATACCCATGGACAAAAAATAAACCTACATTAAGAAAAAGTAGATGTCATATTGTTGATATTAAACAACGCTTGAACTTTTAAAATTCTGCAAAGTTAACAAAACATCTGTCACTGCTTGGTTGCTAAGTAGGATACAAGTGTGCTCTTTATTGAATATGTCATTGATTATAATACTTACATTGTAGTTTCTTTTGAAAAGTTTCAGTGCTCACTTTTTATACATAGTGCTCCACTTAGATGATCAGAAACAATTATACATATTAGTCAAGACTACAGAACATAGAAAAAAATGTTTGCTAAGAAGAAAATCAGTTCTTTTCTCTGCTTTTTAAATTCAACAGATGAAACTTTAGAAGATCAAATTATCTTATAAACTGTCTTTTAAGAGATTTTGTTATTTGTATGATCCATGACCCTTTTCAAATTATGTTGACACATCAGTTAACTTTAAAAGATCATAAAATGTCAATTGTTAAGTTTGACAAATGTGGGTGACTCTGTTCTGGTCATAAAGCTTTCTTAAATTTGTAGAATGTAAAAAAAAAATTCGTTGGCAATTTCAATTTTGAAGGTGAACAGAGGAATGACAATTATTTTTGAAATTTTATTTTTAGAATCATTTACAATCCATTTTGTGCCTAGTATAATGGGACAAAAAGGGGACATATTTACAGACAGTGAGGGACAGTGGGAAGTCTCCTATTTACAGCTGCATAAATCTAATGTGAGCATATTTTACATAGAGTTCTATCCTCTTTCTATATAGAAACAGATGTGGATTTGCCATCTGTCTGTTGCGCGGTGGGTTTTAGCATTTAAAAATCAGCCAAACTTTGTTCCTTTAATAGCATTTTCTGTTTTGCAGCTTTTATTCTTTTGTATTGTGTGTGGGTATGTACTATTTCCCATATTATTATCCAATCTCTATGAAATCAGGGTCCATATGTTATCCTTAAGAAGAGTGCTTTGTATACATTGTAATTCTCAAGGGTATAGTTAAGGGTATGGATAAAATGTTAGTTAAAATCTTTTTATCTGTCAGTATAATTATAACACATTGCTTTAAGTTTTGACCTCATCATGCAACTGAATTTCAAGCAAATTTTAACTATTATTTTAATTGCAAGATAATTAAGTCAAGAGTGTAATACAAAAGTTTTGTTCATGCAAACTGATTTATATAAATTTATCAATAGAAGATTAACCTTTATTTCATGTCTGCCAATGTTAAATCTGCAGGCAACATTCATTAATGTCTTTAATAAAATTTAAAAAATGCTAACCTGGTATTGTTTATTTTCTCATTTATATTTCTAATCATTGCATTTTTATAATTGCTTCAAATAGATTTTTATATAAAAATTTATTTTAGAGGATATAATATTTTAATAAATATATAGATGTCAAGGAAGAATTATTGGTGTTCAATAGTATGTGGTATTTTTTGCAACACTTGATGAGTCTCCTGTTCTATCTTGATTTATATTCTATTTTTCTGATTTGTATTTTGGAGAGTGAAGTAACTAGAGTAACTAGAAGTTCTCCCTGTTTCATTAACTGATGCTAAATATTTTGTAGTTCTACAGAACATCATCTTTTCCAGGAAGCATGTTCCAGAAGAATCAGAGACATGAAAAAAATCAATGAAGCTTAATATTTTTTATAATATAACAAGCAGTAAGACTATCACAGCAGCAAAGTATTTTAAGATAGGATGAGATTATCTATTCTAGCCTATAAACTAACATGATAAAATCTGCAAGAATCCTGGCAAGCAAATTTCTCTCTGCTCCTTTATTATTCTCATCATAAATCTGAAAATTATTGTGGGGGTAATTTCAATTCAAATTAATATCCCTTATATAAAACCATAAAGTTTTCTTTTTTTGGCTTTAGGACTTACACTGCTTTCTTAAACAAAACAACACACAAATTTGATCTTTTGACCACATTGTATTTTTTATGTTCTCATAACATATGTAATACATTCTGTGTCTTCTAAGTCATCATGGTGATATTAAAGACTTTATACTCTTTTAACATAATTCAGTATCAAAATGTTTTCAATAAGTCTTGTTTGGCATACTTTTTTTTGCTCTTTGGCTGCACCACAAGGCTTGCAGGATCTTAGTTCCCTGACCAGGGATCAAACCCAGGCCTCATCAGTGAAGTCCCAGAATCCTAACCACTAGACCCCCAGGGAATTCCCTGTTAGGCATCCTTTTAAGATAGACCTCTGAAGGTCACTATCACCTACCTCACCCATATATTCTTTAATTTCTCCTAAATAAATATTTAAAGACCAAAATTGGAAACAGTATTTTAGATGTGGTCTGATCTGCGTAGTTGATGACAGAAAATTATTCTTCTTTGTAATAAAGGGGTGGTCAGTGACAAACCTCTGAGATTCAACATATAAGGTATGTTGTAAAATGCTGTGCATTTTGTAAAATGCTGTGACTGTATTTAATCAATTATGTTGTTCAATTGACTAAAGAAAGTATTATTTTTTGCCCTTATGATCTGTTCAGCTATATCCTTCTCTATTTGATTGCCACATTAGAAATATAAAATAATGCATGTTTTAATAGACATGTAGAATATCTTAAGGCTTAAGGAAAATGTAAGCATTATACATGTTATTTTAGCAACTCAAAGATAACTAGTATTAAAATGTAGGTGTGACCTTCTAGTTTATTTTCTCCTTTTCAAGTAGTAGAATGGTCAATAGTATAGGCTTTGGGAATCTCCAAATAATAGTTTTTAGTTAATATGTATGTATGTATGTATTCATTCATTCATTCATTTATTCGCTTACTTTTTAATTGAAGTATAGTTAAAATTCTTTTTAGCATCTGCCCCTTACATCTGCTCCTTTGTGTAAGTTTAGGACTGAAAACTCAGAATTGCACTGGAAAAGAATTTCAGAGTGGTTAGTGAGTGTATCTTTTCTGTATCAGCTAATTTCAAGCAGGGTTTCCAAGGCACTAACATTCTTATTTTTAAAAGGCTGAGGCTGGACAAAGATTTCCTATAACTCAATTTAGCTTCTGTGAGTTAACAGACAGATTTACCTTAGGATTATTTTAGTAAAAACCACAACATTCCAACAAGTAAATTATCAACTCAGTTGTGGTATTTAATGTGAAATTCCACGACTATTGGTGTTTTACGTGAGAGCAAGATAGTTCATTAAAAGTCAGTTTGCCCTTTGCTTCGTCTATAAGATTTATGTCAAAAGGTAAACTGATCTTTGGTGATTATGACTGATTTCTATCAACATATAGCTTCTGATACTATATTACTATGTTCCAAGTTGATACAATTCTGTTAGTGCACAATGTTCATAGTGTATAATACTTCTTTGTAAAGCAAATGTGAAGTAAATTAAAACAACTTTTTATCTGAATAATATTTTAAAAATCATTGAATAACTTTTCTCTAAATCTTTTAAAAAATACTTGCAGTCATGTATAAAATTACAGTCTCAAGAAATATTTTTAAAGGAAAATATTTAAATTTGATTTGGTGGAATTTTTTAGATTTTAAACTTTCATGAACAATGCATCTATGAATGAGGACAAATTATTTCTTTCAGTTTTGCCCTGGTGGGGTTGGTGGTGAGTTTTGCTTTTTTTTTTTTTCCATGCATATGACACTGTTTCTTTTTTAGTACCAGAAATTTCCTCATGCAAAACTAAGGTAATATACTTCAGTGCTGGGCTTCACCAAATATATACAAATACACATCCAGCATTGTAGAGTTTTATATTTGGAATACTTTCTGTTTCTGCTTGACTCCATTATCATGGATAACATACCAGACTTTGTGATGAATAACTTGAAATTAAAGCATTAAAAATGGAAAAGTTAAGTTTTAGTCCCCAAAGAAGATCAGTTATTAATACAAGAATTATTTTATATTGCATGGTTATCATGAAGATTATTTAACGGGTTAGCTATGGATAATCCACAATTATATTTTATGTACTTTTCTGCAAAGAGGGAGGATATAAACTGTAAAGGCAATTAGAAAAGGGCTTAAGAGCCAATAACTATGAAATCAGTGATATCTCAGTAGTGTTTTTGAGAAACTGGTTTGGTCTGGATTGCTAATTCTACACATACTTTCCTGAAGCTGCCTAGAACTGTTTCAGACCACAGGTTGAAGTAACAAATAATTAGTGACATTGCCTTGTAAATTTCACAGGCTGCAGGGGTCCTACTAAGTTTTTAATTAGAATTATGACTAAATTATTCATTGTCTTTGGGAATTTTCCTGAGGAGGGAGCATAGTTGAAACTTGCACAAGATAAGAGAGATTTGCTACTTAATATATTGAAATCATTGGAAAAATTATGGGAGGAGATTTTATCATTTGGTGAATTTCATTGTCTTAAAATTCATTCCTCATTTCTGACACAATTATTAGCTACACAAAAGTTATTTTTTTTTTAAATAAATGATAATAGAAAATCTATGAATACTTTTGTCCCTA
Organism: Neophocaena asiaeorientalis asiaeorientalis; assembly: GCF_003031525.2. Taxonomy (NCBI): domain Eukaryota; kingdom Metazoa; phylum Chordata; class Mammalia; order Artiodactyla; family Phocoenidae; genus Neophocaena; species Neophocaena asiaeorientalis. The sequence goes on from NW_020172187.1 coordinate 3,015,573, forward strand.
GTTTCTTGTGATAAATGTCTTACAGATTTCTATAGCCTTGCTACTTTTTGGTAAGTCCTCCATTCTGTTGCTTTATTCTCTTGGTCGCATGTATTAAAATGTAGCTCTGTAGTTCCTCAGATTACCACTATTTTTATAGTGTTTAAATGAGAGGAAATAGGCCACTTTTAGCATATTGAAACTATTTTGGGTTTATATTGATACATTTTGGTAATATTGTAGCAATACATCTTGTAGTTATTTTCTGATCTTTTTAATTGGTAGATTCCAGTTTATTAAACTGTCCTATTCATAGAAATTATAAGAAATTCTTAGAACTTTCATTCACTACCTAAAGTCATAGAATTTAACATCAGGCAATTATTTCACTGTATGATTAAGTCCCCTTTTGGTCCTATGCAGTTTAGTACTTTAAAAATTGGTTTCCTTTATTCTAGATGATAATAAGCCCCATACACCTTTCATTGTAGGGTTACAATTCGTTTCTACTTTACAACTGATTCTGGGAGTGTGAGTATGTATATGTGTGTGTTATAAGTTTATAAAAATCTAACCTTTCACAGTGGGGTTCTTTGGTAATTGACTCATTTAGCTGTTCTCTAATCTGAGTCACTCATATTAGGAAAATGTTCCTGTAATTATTTTATAGCACCATCATTGTCTTGTTACAAAAATAGTTCTTGCAGGTAAAAGGAGGTTTCCTATTTTTAGAAGATTGCACTAAAATGATGTTTGCTTTTTCTCTTCCATTTCCCTGCATACAATTCAAGCCAATACACATTGTATCTGGAATTTTTCTTTCCACAGCTAAGGCTTATTATATTTCATTTAATCTATTTTGAATATTAATAGCACCAAAGCTAGTTGTTCCAACTATTTTGTGACACAGTTTAGTGAAGAATTTGTAAAAGTGTAACAGGAATCAGGAAAATAGGAATAAATGTACTCAAAATTTGAGAAACGTTGTAGAGTGTGAAATACTCTACATGGGTTTGTTGTCTTTATAAAGTCACAATTTGTCTTAAAATATTCCGTGAATGCTTATGTTATTTTTTGTTGCTATTAACTGAAAATAGTTGTTTTAATGATGGTAAGAAGTAGCCATAGTTGAAAGACACACCTCATGATGGCTGATTTACTAGGAATCTGGAAGAGGGAATACTCAAGAGAGGTAAATTTATACTCTGTTTTCTGATTTTTCTCATGCTTTCTATTAAAATTTAAACATTAGAAATGGAATATAATAAATACATTTATATTTGTAAACACTTTAAGAATAATAGTTAAATATTCACACAAAATATGTACCATTGCCATTAACTAAAACTATCATCAAATTTTCTTATGCACTGTGTACAACATGGAGCTTATACTTAATTAGACACTTAATTAGACACTATGATGCAGATATAGTGTACTTGCCCAGTTCCTGAGCACTTCCAATCTGATTTCAGCAAGAATAAGATCATTGACTAGTTAAAAATATTAGACTATATTTCTTCTCTGTATAAGAACAGATTCATTATAGATAATAATTGAAAGATCATATATGAATTAACCAAAAATCCTTTCTTCTTAAACTCAATTTCATAGCAATTAGATATACTCAGGCATAGATTTATGTTCAGTGACGTTTATTTCAGGAATAATTGTAAAGACAAAAACGGCACTGAAATATCTATCAAGAAGGCTATAGTTGAATAAACAGTGAGGCATGCACATCATAGGCTACTATGCAGACATGTTAAAAATAAAGGTTTGGATCAGGATATGATCAACTCAGCAGGATAGATTGTTATGTGAGAAGCAAGCTGCAGTAGGTAGCATGATACTATTCTTATGAAACTGAAATTGGGATAGTTTCACTTCCACCAGAGAAAGTCACATTTTAGGAATAAGGGGCTGCTTGTAGATCACCTTTCTTTAGAACACCTCAAAAGGTTGAAAAAAAATTAAATATGTTTTAAAACAAATGAGAGGTAAAATGGCAGTGTTTTTCACCGAACCAAAGTATGGAAGAGGACGGATATCCAGAGTGATAAGCCATGGTGTTCACTTGATACATCTGCCAATTTTGAACAAGTTGCTCGTAAGGTTAAGAAACTAAACAGCACTTCAGACAGCCTCAGAGGACTGAGGGAAAAGCCACCATCTGGCACTGAATAAAGGAGGTTGCACAATAAACTTCTTTGTTTACATGGGCTGAAACCGCAAAGGGACCACGACTTAAGAGAAACAGCGACTTGGAAATAGATAAGACTATAGATAGACAATGATTATGGGCCCATTTTAAAGTATCTCAAATGTTGAAATTAGATTCTGGTGATACTGGACTACTACTGAGTTGAATGGACTTGAAGAAGCAAACATGTGAAATTGGAAGAAAGATAACTTCATCTCATGCCTCACATAATTTCTACAAACAATTTTAAAAATAATATAACAGGTTCATAAATAACCATAGACATAAAGAAAACAGACAACTTGAGAAAAGTATGCTTTTTCTGTTCAAGGGAATAATGGCAAGATGAAGAAGCGATAAGAAAACTGAGTAAAATTTCTAAAATTGAGAAAAAGTAATAAGTGAAAAACTGACTATAGAACTATAACACTAAATGAAACAGATGAAGGAAGAGGTAATATGTAATATAGAATGAAGCTCAAACAGTTGAATGAGTTGGGAAATACACATATATTGTGAGATATATAAGGATAAAATAATGTGTAACAAGCAGGTATTTGGATTCCCAAAAGGAAGGGTGTAGAAGCAATATTAGGAGAGATAATGAACAAAAATTGTGCCAAAAGGTTCCACAACCCCAAATCAGTTTCAAGAAGTCCTTAACACCGGAGGCAAGATTTAAAATATCCGCATTTATCTCTATTCCTCTATCTCTTTACCTATCTATGTATCTCTGTGTCTATGTATCTACAGCCTGTGTCTATTGATTCCCCTATTTATATTCCCCTCAACATTTCACAGCAAAAGTACTGAAAACTAACAAGGAAATGAAATCTATGTAACTTTTTTTCTTAAGATATAATTCACATACCATAATATTCACTCTTCTAAAGTGTACAATAAAATCATTTAGAGTAAATTCACAATGTCATGAATTCTTCATTACTATTTAATTCCAGAACATGTTCATTACTCCCGATTTTTCTTCCCTTCAACCTCTGGTAACCACTGATCTATTTTCTATCTCTAACGATTTACCCATTCTGGATATTTCATATAAATGAAACCATAAAATATGTGATCTTTTGTGTCGGGCATTTTTCACGTAGAATAATGTTCTCAAGATTCATTTGTGTTGTAGTATGTATCAATAGTTCAATCATTTTTATTCTTGAAAAATATTCCATTGCATGTATATACCACATTTGTTTATTCATTCCTCAATTACTTTGGGCTATGGACATTCATGTATAAGTTTTGTGTAGATATGTCTTTATTTTCCTTTGATATATTCCTAGAAATGAAATTGGAATGATAATGACATTTGAATTTTATGTAATTTCCATGTGTCAGAAATGGTATTCTATTTTTATTTTTTCTTCAACTATTTAAAAATGTAAAACTAATTCTTAGCTCATGGACAGTAGTAAAATTGACAGCAAGTAGACTTTGGCCCATGTGCCATACTGTGCCAATCTTTACTCTGTCTTCCTGGAGAGAATAACTGCACTGCAACTCCTCTTAAGCAGCAAAACCATGCCTTCTACATTGGCTTCACCCCACTGTATACCTGCCTACATCTTCCTTCTTTAAGGGTAACAAAAATATTTCCAATTTTAAGTTTTTAAAATAGAAAGATTGAATTTTAATGTTTGCACATGGGAAACATATGAGTAATTTTAATTATCTGTTTAATTTCATTGTAGAGTCTATACTTTTATGAAAAAATGGTAATTCAGCCTTGTTTTAGCTCTTTTTTATAGTTAAAGTATGTTATGTTAATGGAAATATTTTAAACTCTACAAAACATATGTATTCAAAAGAAAAGTGTTTATTATCTGTTATAAAAATGAATTTTAAAATGGATAGGAAGAAATAAAAACTGATAAAAGCAGTTGAAATTAACTAAAAATAGAATAAATACAGAAAAATACTCAAATAATGGAGACTCCAAGAAGTACAAAATGAGGTATGGAACTCAGAGTTGAGAAACAGGAATGAGAATTTTGGAATCAGAAATAACTGTAGCAGTGACACAGACTCCTGAACCTTAAATTCCAGCAATTCAGTTTGGAAAGGATTAGACTGTAGACAACATAATATGTTTTGAAAAAATTAGAGAGCATAAAGAATAAAATAAAATATGTGTTCGATTAGGGAAAAAAAGGAAAATTACCACAGGAGGAAGCTGTATTGCAGTGAAGAGAGAAGAGATTTGAGGGTTTCAGTGCAGAGATCAAGGATGATGGACATTGCCATCAGAATAAAATATTCCGAGATGCTAGCTTGCCTTCAGAAAGAGACAACTCATTTAAAATTCAAATTATCTTCTGTATTTTTAGCTCTAGGGCCCAGGACACCTCAGCACATATATGCCACCACTCCTTGACAATAGAACTATTTAAGAAAAGAAAAATATAAAGTAGTCATATAGTAGTCATAAAGTAGTATTAATAATCTACTAACTGAGAAAAGGAAATTTGAAGCAGCACATCCTCATTTTGTGTGTGTGGTATATGTGTTTGTGTTAGTCGATGCTGAAATATCAATTCAAAATATAGACCTACATGAAGGTCTATATTTCACAGGTCTGAAACCAAATAGAAATGGTCTTTCCATTGGAAAATAAGAACTTGAACCATTCATTGCCAGAGGGTTACTAGGGATTTCCTTCTGTATCCCTCATATCCCAATTTTTTTCTTGCATTTCAAACTCAAAACGATAAAACCTTACTCTTCAACTTCATTGAGCTTCACTGATTTTAAAAGCTGTCACAAAGATGATCTTATTTGTCCCATACAATCCTGAGAAATGTATAGCACCAATATTACCATCTCTCTTTATAAATGAAGACACAGAAATTTAAAGACAAAGTTTAAAAAAAAAAACAAAAACAAAGTTTTGTAGTCAAACACAGTTGGTAATCGGCTAAGACAGAATTCAGCTTGCTGGATTTGAAAGCCCATACTCTTTCCATTAAAAAAATATTACTCTCTTCTGTGAATTTATAATCCCTGTAGTGTATAACATAGTTATTTGCATGTATAAGATGTTTAATAGCTAACCGTGAACATTGGTATGCATGTATCTTTTTGAATTAGTGTTTTTATGTTTTTTTGGATATATACCCAGGAGTGGAATTGCACAGCAGCATTATTTACAATTGTCAAGGTATGGAAGCAACTTAAGTGTCCATCAACAGATGAAAGATAAAGAAGATGTGGTATATATACAGTGGAATATTACTCAGCCATAAAAAAGAATGAAATAATGTCATTTGCAACAACATGGATGGACTTGGAGTGCATTATGTTAAGTGAAATATAACAACACTTATTTTGTGGTACAGAAAAAGAAACAATCAAAATACATTTAGGAACTAAGATAATGTCTTGAGATATATTAACAAGTATCTTGGGGATGAACTAGGAGGTGATCAAAAAGTGAAGCAGTAGTCAGAAAGTACAAGGTTTATATAATAATCTAAAGAATATAAAACATATACTAAAATTTATGCCAAAGCATTAAAATATTTTAGTAGGTTATACCAGGATAAAGTTTATAGTCTAGAAAATTTACTCATTGTAGAAGTTTGATTAGAAAAGATAGAATGCAGGGAGACAAGTTAGCATGTAATTGTAGCAACTGAGACCAGAAACTGTGAGACTTCAGATGGTGGCAACTAGAAAATGGGGAACCAGGAAAGATAGGAGGTGGTTTGAGGGGGAAAATATAATAAATATAGAGACATTTGGATCAGAATTTCTAGAAATATTCACAGAGAGATAGAACTTAGATATTTAAATCTTGGGCATATCAGAGAATTCTGGGATATAATTATTAATCTGGGACATAGAGGCATATGAGACAGTTGAAGAAAAAGAGAATAAGTAATTCATGCAAGGATCATATTTAACATAAGAACAGAAGGCTGAATAAACAACCTGAAAAATATTGACATTTAAGGATAAATATCAAAGATATCTACAAAGGATATTGAGAAGAAACAGCCATGAATTAAGTTCACTGAATCCAACGTGGTGATGGTCAACATTGCCAGGGGTCAATAAAACAAAAAGAGTAGGTTCATGACTTTGAGCCTTGGAAAGTGATCAGTCTAGTTGTCTGCAATTGTGCAGCTTTATGGCCTTGAACAAGTTTGGTCTCAGATTCTTAGGTAAAAATTAGGGAAAATAGCAATTACAACATAGTGTTTCAAATAAATTAATTTAAAAACAAATTATCTGGAACAGTCAAAATTTTAGAGAGGACACTTATAAATTGTTTTCCAATGTGTTCCCTGTACCCAGAATCTGGAACTGAGATTAAAAGAAGGCAGGTGATAAACCAAAGATAATATAACCTGAGACTTGGATCAGGTCTCCAAATTTTACATTTACTAATTCACAGTTAATTTTCCTACATGTTTTGAAAAATAGTTAAATTGGGTTTTTATGAATCTGTAGCATAAAGAATGCATCTGTGACAGAAATACTGAAAGGTGTGAGAAGGGTTTTGGACTTCTCGCTATCACACATTTCCTATATCTAAGCAATCACTTTCAAGTGAAATCTTTTGACTGTGTTCCTTATTCTCATATCTAATTGTTTGTTTCAAGATAATGAAGCGAAGACATTTATATTCCTTTCTGCTCTGTCCCCAACTCTCCCAAATTTCAGGTGAAGGAAAGATTTCTATTCCTTTCTCTTTTTAAAATTTGTTTTTTAATTTACTTATTTTTTAACATCTTTATTGGACTATAATTATTTTACAATGGTGTGTTAGATATCCACATCACTACAAATAAGTCAATTTCATTCCTTTTTATGGCTGAGTGATATGCCATTGTATATATGTGCCACATATTCTTCATCCATTCATCTGTCAATGGACTCTTAAGTTGCTTCCATGCCCTGGCTATTGTAAATGGAGCTGCAATGAACATTGTGATAAATGACTCTTTTTCAATTATGCTTTTCTCAGGGTATATGCCCTGTAGAGGGATGGTTGGGTCATACAGTAGTTCTATTTTTCATTTTTTAAGGAACCTTCATACTATTCTCCATAGTGGCTTTATCAACTTACATTCCCACCATCAGTGCAAGAGTTCCCTTTTCTCCACATGCTCTCCAGCATTTATTGTTTGTAGATTTTTTGATGATGGTCATTCTGACTGGTGTGAGGTGATACCTCATTGTAGTTTTGACTTGAATTTCTCTAATGATAAGTGATAGTGAGTATCATTTCATATGTTTGTTGGCAATCTGTATAGCTTATTTGCAGAAATGTCTATTTAGATCTTCTGCCCATTTTTGGATTGAGTTGTTTGTTATTTGATATTGAGCTGCATGAGCTGCTTGTATATTTTGGAGATTAATCCTTTGTCAATTGCTTCTTTTGCAAATATTTTCTCCATTCTGAGGGTTGTCTTTTCGTCTTGTTTATGGTTTCTTTTGCTGTAAAAAACCTTTTAAGTTTCTTTATGTCACATTTGTTTATTTTTCTTTTTTCTTCCATTTATCTAGGAGGTGGGTCAAAAAGGATCATGATGTGATTTATGTCATAGAGTGTCCTGCTTATGTTTTCCTCTAAGAGTTTTATAGTGTCTGGCCTTATATTTAGGTCTTTAATACACTTTGAGTTTATTTTTGTGTATGGTGTTATGGAGTGTTCTAATTTCATTCTTTTACATGTAGCTATCCGGTTTTCCCAGCACCACTTATTGAAGAGGCTGTCTTTTCTCCACTGTACATTTTTGCCTCTCTAATCAAAGATAAGGTGACCATATGTGCATGGGCTTATCTCTGGGCTTTCTTTTCTGTTCCATTGATCTATATTTCTGTTTTTGTCCTAGTACCATACTTTCTTGATTAATGTAGCTTTGTAGTATAGTCTGAAGTCAGGGAACCTTATTCTTCCAGTTCCATTTTTCTTTCTCAAGATTGCTTTGGGTATACAGAGTGTTTTGTGTCCATAAAAATTGTGAAATTTTTTGTTCTAGTTCTGTGAAAATGCCATTGGTAGTTTGATAAGGATTGCATTGAATCTGTAGATTGCTTTTGATAGTATAGGCATATTCACAATGCTGATTCTTCCAATCCAAGAACATGGTATATCTCTCCATCTGTTAGTATCATCTTTAATTTCTTTCATCAGTGTCTTATAATTTTCTGCATTCAGGGTTTTTTTTTAAACATATTTATTGGAGTTTAATTGCTTTACAATGGTGTGTTAGTTTCTACTTTATAACAAAGTGAATCAGCTATACATATACATATATCCCCATATCTCCTCCCTCTTCCATCACCCTCTCACCCTCCCTATCCCACCCTCTAGGTGGTCAAAAAGCACTAAGCTAATCTCCCTGTGCTATGCAGCTGCTTCCCACGAGTTATCTATTTTACATTTGGTAGAATATATTAGTCCATGCCACTCTCTCACTTCATCCCAGCTTAACCTGCCCCCTCCCCGTGTTGTCAATTTCATTCTCTAAATCTGCATCATTATTCCTGTACTGCCCCTAGGTTCTTCAGAATCATTTCTTTTTTTTTTTTTTTTTACATTCCATATATATGTGTTAGCATATGGTATTTGTTTTTCTCTTTCTGACTTACTTCACTCTGTATGAGAGACTCTAGGTCCATCCAACTCACTACAAATAAGTCAATTTCATTTCTATTCATGGCTCAGTAATATCCCATTGTATATATGTGCCACATCTTCTTTATCTATTCATCTGTCAATGGACACTTAGGTTGGCTGAGGGTTTGTCACATATGGCCTTAAATATGTTGAGGTAAGTTCCCTCTATGACCACTTTCTGGAGAGTTTTTATCATAAATTGGTTTTGAATTTAGTCAAAAGCTTTTACTGCATCTATTGAGATGATCATATGGTTTTTATCTTTCAATTTGTTAATATGGTTTATCACACTGATTAATTTGGTATATTGAAGAATCCTTGCATTCCTGGGATAAACCACACTTTTCCACGGTGTATGATCCTTTTAATGTGCTGTTGGATTCTGTTTGCTAGTATTTTCTTGAGGATTTTTGAATCTATATTCATCAGTGATATTGGCCTGTAGTTTTCTTTCTTTGTGATATCTTTGTCTCGTTTTGGTATCCGTGTGATGATGGCCTTGTAGAATGAGTTTGGGTGTGTTGCTCCCTCTGCTATATTTTGGAAGAGTTTGATAAGGATAGGTGCTAGCTCTTCTCTAAATGTTTGATAGAATTCACCTGTGAAACTGTCTGGTCCTGGGATTTTGTTTGTTGGAAGATTTTTAATCACAGTTTCAATTTCAGTGCTTGGGTTTGGTCTCTTAATATTTTCTATTTCTTCCTGATTCAGTCTCAGAAGGTTGTGCTTTTCTAAAAATTTGTCCATTTCTCCCAGGTTGTTCATTTTATTGGCATATAGTTGCTGGTAGTAATCTTTCATGATCCTTTGTATTGCTGCAGTGTCAGTTGTTACTTCTCCTTTCTCATTTCTAATTCTGTTGATTTGAGTCTTTTCCCTTTTTTTCGTGATGGGTCTGGTTAATGGTTTATCAATTTATTTATCTTCTTAAAGAATCAGCTTTTAGTTTTGTTGATCTTTGCTATTGTTTCCTTTGTTTCTTTTCCTTTTATTTCTGATCTGATTTTTATGGTCTCTCCTTCTGCTATCATTGGGGTTCTTTTTTGTTGTTGTTGTTGTTTTGTTTTGGCGGTATGCGGGCCTCTCACTGTTGTGGCCTCTCCCATTGCAGAGCACAGGCTCCAGACATGCAGGCTCAGTGGCCATGGTGCACGGGCCCAGCCACTCCATGGCATGTGGGATCTTCCCGGACCGGGGCACGAACCTGTGTCCCCTGCATCGGCAGGAAGACTCTCAACCACTGTGCCACTAAGGAAGCCCTTTGGGGTTTTTATTTTTGTTCTTCTTTCTCTAATTGCTTTAGGTGTAAGTTTGTGTAGTTTATTTGAGGTGTTCCTTGTTTCTTGAGGTAGGATTGTATTGCTATAAACTTGCTCTTAAAACTGCTTTTGCTGCACCCATAGGTTTTGGGTTGCCGTGTTTTCATTGTCATTTGTTTCTAGGTATTTTTTGATTTGGTTTTTGATTTCTTTATTGATCTCTTATTTATTTAGTACTGCATTGTTTAGTCCCCATAGATTTGAATTTTTACAGTTTTTTTTTTCTGTTTTTATATCTAGTCTCATAGGTTTGTGGTTGGAAAAGATACTTGAAATGATTTCATTATTCTTAAATTTAACAAGGCTTGATTTGTGACCCAAGATATGATCTAACATGGAGAATGTTCCATGAGTTCTTGAGAAGAAGGTGTATCCTGTTATTTTTGGATGGAATGTCCTATAAATATCAATTAAGTCCATCTTGTTTAATGTATCATTTAGATCTTGTGTTTCCTTATTTATTTTAATTCTGGATGATCTGTCCACTGGTGAAAGTGGGGTGTTAAAATCCTCTACTATTATTGCATTACTATCAATTTCCCATTTTATGGCTGTTAGCATTTGCCTTATGTATTGAGGTACTCCTATATTGGGTGCATAAATATTTACACTTGTTATTTCTTCACCCTACCCAACAGCAGAGAGGCTGCCTAAAATAATAAGCTCTCAGACTCCCCAAGACACACCACCGGTTGCACTCTTACCAACCAGAAAGACAAAATCCAGCCTTATCCACCAGAACACAGACACTAGTCCCCTCCATCAGGAAGCCTACACAACCCGCTCAACAAAACTATCTCACTGGGGGCACACACCAAAAACAATGGGAACTACCTACGTGCAGCCTGTGAAATGAGAACCCAAACACAGTAAGTTAAGCAAAATGAGAAGACAGAGAAATATGCAGCAGTTGAAGGAGTGAGGTAAAAACCCACCAGACCAAACAAATGAAGAGGAAATAGGGAGTCTACCTAAAAAGATTCAGAGTAATAATAGGAAAGATGATCCAAATCTTGGAAATAGAATGGAGAAAATACAAGAAACTTTCAACAAGGACCTAGAAGAACTAAAGAGCAAACAAACAGTGATGAACAGCACAATAAATGAAATTTAAAATTCTCTAAAAGGAATCAATAGCAGAATAACTGAGGCAGAAGAATGAATAAGTGACATGGAAGATAAAGTAGTGGAAATAACTACCACAGAGCAGAATAATGAAAAAAGAATGAAAAGAATTCAGGACAGTTTCAGAGATCTCTGGGACATTAAACACACCAACATTTGTATTATAGGGGTCCCTGAAGTATAGGAGGAAAAAAGGGGACTGAGAAAATATTTGAAGAGATTATAGTTGAAAATTTCCCTAATATAAGAAAGGAAATATTCCATCAAGTCCAGGAAGCACAGAGAGTTCCATACAGGATAAATCCAAGGAGAGACATGCCAAGAAACTTATTAATCAAACTTCCAAAAATTAAATACAAAGAAAAAATATAGAAAAACCTACAACCAAGGTTACTCTACCCAGCAAGTATGTCATTCAGCTTCTACAGAGAAATTAAAACCTTTACAGGCAAGCAAAAGCTAAGAGAATTCAGCACCACCAAACCTGCTTTACAACAGATGCTAAAGGAGTTTCTCTAGGCAGGAAACACAAGAGAAGGAGAAGACCTACAATAACAACCCAAGACAATTAAGAAAATGGTAATAGGAACATTCATATTGATAACTACCTTAAATGTAAATGGATTAAATGCTCCAACCAAAAGACATAGACTGGCTGAATGGATACAAAAACAAGACCCATATATATACTGTCTACGAGAGACCCACTTCAGACCTAGAGACACATACAGAGTGAAAGTGAGGGAATGCAAAAAAAGTATTCCATGCAGATGGAAATCAAAAGAAAGCTGGAGTAGCAATTCTCATATCAGACAAAATAGATTTTAAAATAAAGTTTCTTACGAGAAACAAAGAAGGCACTACCTAATGATCAAGGCATCAATCCAGGAAGATATAACAATCCTAAATATTTATGAACCCAACATAGGAGCACCTCAATACATAAGGCAAATCCTTTCTCTTCTAAAGATTAAAAGCAAGGAAAATAAATACAATTCCATATTTGGCAAAACTAGGATATCTGCAATATCAAACCACAACACAAGTAAGCAGAGAATAGAGAGAGCTTGTGAAAGCATAAGCCAAGAAAGGACCTACAAAAGCAGATACCAATGAGAAGCAATTGGATTTCCCTAGAAAAATTCAGGAAAGGCTTGGTAATAAATAGTGCTTATGGGTGCTGAAAACAAAGGGTGGTTTGAAAATGTGTTTAATATATATTTTTTTAATTTCAAGTTTCACTGGAGTTGATTTAGTCAGAAGGATGTCCCTTCCCCACACATAAAAGACTAGAGGTACAGGAATTTAGCCAAAACAACAACAATTTTTTTTTAGTTGTTTTTAAATAAATATTTTTTTAAATTTTATTGTGATATAATTGACTTACAAGGATTCCACATATTTAATAAATATATTTTGATGAGTTTGGACATATGCATGCACTGTTGATACCATCACTAGAACCAAGGTACTAAACATCTATCACATCCAAAAATTTTGTTTCATTATTTTGCATTTTTTTTCTTTTTCATGTAAGAAAAAATAACATAAGTTTTATCTTCTTTACATATTTTACAGTGCACAACACTGTCTTGTTAACTAGAGGTATTATGTTGTACAGCAAATTTCTAGAACTTGTTTATCAGGCTAACTGAAACTTTATACACATTAAAAAAAAATTACATTTCCACCTTCTCCCAGCCCCTGGTAACCACCCTTCCATTCTTTCTTACTACCAGTTTAAATATTTTAGAACCTCACAGAAGTGATATCATATAGTATTTGTCCTTTTGTGACTGGCTTATCTCACTTAACATAATCTCCTCTAGGTTCATTTATGTTTAGGCAAATGGCAGGATTTCCTTCTTTTGTAAGGCTGATAATATTCCATTGTATGTATATTTTCTTCATCTATTCATGTGTAGATTGACATTTGAGTTGTTTTCATATCGTGGATATTATGAATAATGCTGCAATTAACAGAGGGGTACAGATAATCTTTGAGACCCTGATTTCAATTCTCTTGGCTATATACCAAAGAGTGGAATTGCTCTGGTAGTTCTATTTTTAAGTTTTGGTGGAAACTCTATACTGTTTTCTATAGTGGCTGTACCATACTACATTCGCACAAACAGTATATAAGGTTTTCAATATCTCCACATGCTCGCCAAGTCTTGTTATCCACACTTTTTCTTTTTCTTCAAATAAATAACTACCATAACAACTGTGAGGTGATAACTCACTGTGGTTTTGATCTGCATTTCCCTGATAATTAGTGATGTTGAGCACATTTTTATATGCCTCCTGGCCATTTGTATGGCTTTTTTGGAGTAATGTCTATTCAATTCCCTTGCTCATTTTTAATTGGATGTTTTTTATGTTCATTGGTAGGCAATACTTAGATATTTTGGATATCAGTCCCTTGTCTTATATATGGTTTACAAATATTTTCTCTCAAACTGTTGGTTGCCTGTTTGCTTTGTTGATTGTTTCCTTTGCTGCACAGAGCTTTTTAGTTTGATGTAATCCTACTTGTCTATTTTTGATATTGTTGCCTGTGCTTTTGGTGTCAAATTCAAGAAACCAATATCAAGACCAACATCAAGAATTTTCCTCTTAACGTTTACTTTGAGAATTTTTATAGTTTTTGATCTTACATTTAAATCATTAATAAATTTTGAATTGTTTTTTGTGTCTGTTAGGAGATACGGATCCAATTTCATTCTTTTGCATGTGGATACACAGTTTTCTCAACACTATCTGTTGAAGAGACTATTCTTTCCCCATGTTGTATTCTTAGTGCTCTGTCAAAAATCAGTTGAGTATATAATAATAAACATTTCTGAGCTCTCTGTTCAGTTCCATTGGTCAAAATGTCTATTGTTATGCCAGGACCATACCATTTGTGTGTGTGTGTGTGTGGTACTCAGGCCTCTCACTGTTGTGGTCATTCCCGTTGCAGAGCACAGGCTCCGGACACGCAGGCTCAGTGGCCATGGCTCACGGGCCCAGCCTCTCTGCAGCATGTGGGATCTTCCTGGACCACAGCATGAACCCGTGTCCCCTGCCTCAGCAGGCAGACTCTCAACCACTGCACCATCAGGGAAGCCCAGGACCATACCATTTTAGTTGCTATAGCTTTGTGATATATTTTGGAATCAAGAAGTATGCTGTCTCCAGCTTTGTTCTTTTTTCTCAAAATTGCTTTTGTTATTTGGTGTATTTTATGCTTCCACATGAATGTTAGGAATTTCTTCTCTTCTCTTCTATTTCTTCTATGTTTTCTTCACTTCTATTTTTCTATTGCTTTTCTATTTCTGTAAAAATGCCATTGTGATATTGATAGGGATTGCACTGAATCTGTAGATTACTTTGGGTACTATGGACATTTAAACCATATTAATTCTTCCAATCCATGAACAAAGACATTTTTCCATTGATTTGTGTGTGCTTTTATTTCATTAGCATTTTATAGTTTTCAGTGTACAAGTCACTTAACTCCTTGCTGAAGTTTATTCTGAGAATTTTATTCTTGCTATTGTAAATATAATTTTTTTCTTAATTTCCTTTTGGATAATTCCTTGTTAGTATATAGAAACACAGCTGATTTGTGTATGTTGATTTTATATCCTGCAACTTTGTTGAATTTGTTTAAACAGTTTGTTGTTTTTGTTGTTGGCTGTGAAGTCTGTAGCGTTTTTGATATGTAAGCTCATGTCATCTGCAATTTGAATGCAAACACAAAGGAGCTGAAACAGGGGCATTAAGTAATATGACATACCTAGAGCTCTCTTCATGTATCCATATCCAGAATACCCTGTCAAAGCGTTAGATAACACTTACCTAAAGAAACTGAAAAAGTTAAGAATAAAAAGGTCGACAGATTTAGATAGTAGAGGTCCTCATATAAAAAGAAGTTTGGCTATTCTAGCTAGCTGTAATAAAGCTCAACAATTAATAAATTTTTCACACTCACAGAGTTCTTTCAAAAGACTTTCTAGTACCTTATAATTCAATTGAAGAAAGAGGCAAGGGTCATGTGGCATGTGAGGAGGATTTCCAACATGAAGGGGGGAGCCCAAAATAGGGAGCTAAAGAGAACTCAAGTTTACCAGGAATATTCAGTGAGATCTCCCTACTCTTTTTTTTTTTTTTTTTTTTTTTTTTTTTTTTGATATTAAAAGCCCATGCACTTATACTCTTTAAAATACAAATGAAAATAATAACAAATATTAACAACAACAGTAACTCTCCCCAGGACATTTAAAAGTTTCCTGGTTGCCAGCTTCGTATTTGGGATTCAGAATGCTCAATAGGTAAGCTCCTTTTACATCTAGTTTGTCAAGAGTTTTTATCATGAATTCATGTTGAATTTTGTCAGATGCTTTCTTTGCATCTACTGACATGATCATGTGATTTTTCTACCCTCCATTCTGTTAAAATGATGTATTGACAGATTGATTTATGTATGTGGAACCATTCTTGTATCCTAGGGATGAATCTCATTTGATCATTGTGTATGATTCTCCTAATGTGCTGTAGAATACAGTTTCATTTTGGATTTTCACATCTATGCTCATTACGAATAATGGCCTGTAGTTTTTCTTTTCTTGTAGTGTCTTTCTCTGGCTTTGGTTTCAGGGTAATACTGGCTTCATAAAATGAGTTTGGAAGTATTTTCTTCTCTTCTATTTTTTGGAAGCAGTTGAGGAGGATTGGCTTTAATTCTTCTTGAAAAGTTTGATAGAAGCTATCTGGTCCTGAACTTTTCTTTATTCTGAAGTATTAATTACTGATTCAATCTCCTTACTTACTGATTCAATCTCCTTACTCACTTTTGGTTTGCTCAGATTTTCTATTTCTTCATGAATCAGTCTTCATAGGTTGTGTATTTCCAAGAATGCATACATTTCTCCTAGGTTATCTAAATTGTTGGTTTATAATTGTTCCTAATAATCTCTTATGATGGTTTCTAAAAAATTATTTCTGCAGCATCAGTTCTCTGGGAAACACTACTAAATGAAATAAGCTAGTCACAGAAGGACAAATACTTCATGACTCCACTTATATGAGATACCTAAATTAGTCAAACACATAGAAACAAAAAGTAGAATGGTGGTTGTCAAGGGCTATAGAGAGGGGGAATGGAGAAATTGCTGTTCAACAGGTATAAAGTTTCAGTTATGAAAGATGAGTAAGTTCTAGAGAACTACAACGTTTTTCCTACAGCTAAAGTTACTGTACTGTGCTCTAAAAATTCTGTTAAGGAAGTAGATATCAAGTTAAGTGTTATTACCACAATAAAAAGTGCTTTATAGACCTTTCAGTGTTGGAATAAAATAATGATGCATTGCTTCTAAATTAGAAATGATTCCATGATGCAAATTCATAAAGGTAGAAAGAGAGCATTGTATTATCTTTATAATACTTCTGTTTTGCAGAAATAAAATTAGAAATGTAAATAGAAATTGTAGTATAGCATACAGTCTTATTTTAAATGGAATAAAAATTTGAGACACATTTTTTTTTTTTTCAAATCACAGCACACTCCTCTGGAAATATCCAGGCTGTGAACAAATTTCCAGAAATTGTTAAACCCCATCATTTTTCTGTTCCACCAAATAGAGCATATTTGAATTGAATTAAGACAATATTAGTTAACTATTTTTTAAAAAGAAAGTTACCTACAAATGTTGACATTTTGTTATGAAAATCAATCTGCATTCCTATACAAAAGACAAAAACATCAGTGAGCCAAGACATGGCAGCTGAGTCTTGGTTGTCACATAAGACCTACATTTCTTTGATATTAAAAAATAATGTGACTGATGAAGAATTTTTCAATATTTGGATTTATTATTAATTAAATAATTTTTGAAATAAATCTTTGGCATCTATTGGCACATTTCTCAAATGTTCAGGTGAGCTAAGAAGACATAGTAAATGCAAGAGCTTCTGACTAAGCCAGAGAAACATGTTCTGCTTCCAAACTTTTGTCTATTTTGCTTTATGCAGCTATCCTATCAAGTTAGGGGTCTACATATTAATCAATGGGTTCTTAAAGAGTGAAAATTCAGCTGAAGAAATATTCAGCAATGATGATACAGTTACGTTTGTTAACTGTGGAATGAAATTTTGAGAGAGCAAAGTGGAAAACTTTGGGAGTGAAGGCAGCAGAAGGAGGTTGAAACTGGAAAGAGGAAATCCAAAACATATGGGAACAGGAGTATATGAGAGAATATATGACTTACAGTCATACATTAGGGGCGGAGATCTAGTATTATGAGAATGTGAGGTATAGTTAAATCAGACAAAATTTAAACAGCTGAACCAATCCCAAGAAATAGTGGGTAAGAACTGAATGAGATAGTCTCTCTAATCTTTGACAATTTAATTGTTCTGGAATACAATATAATCAAAAGGAAAGATTAGCTTCTGGAGCAGTCCTATTATTATAATTATTATTACTATTATAATTATTGTTACTATTATTATTATCATTAAAACTTTTCTTCCTCTTCCACAACTAAATCTAATTAGGCATCAAGCCCTGTTAGCTATGTCTCTTTACTATCTCTAATCTCTCTCTTCCTCCCCTCACCATTTTCTCTGCCACTGGCTTAGTTCAAAAAGAAGATAAAACTTAGAATAACTAAAAATCATCAGACTAAAGCTCAGTTGATTTTTCTAACACCCAACCCTTCCATGTTACTCTCTTGCTGAAAATGTTTAAATGTCTTTTTACTGCCTATGAAATACTTAGACATTTCATACAAGAAATCTTCATGATCTGGAAACTTTCTAGTGTCATTTCTTGTTGTATTTATACTCAGTAAAGCAAAGCTTTAACATTACCAAACTCTTGCAGTCCCCACAGTGCAGTGTAGTCTCCAAGCCTTAATGCTTTAGAGCAGCCCTTTGCCCAAAAGTCTTCTCTATTCAGTAGCCTTCCTGGTGATATTCAAAACTTGGCTTAGTTATTACCTTCTTTGAACCTGCCAAGCAGAGTTAAGTTCATTCTTTATTGAAGATGTATCACACTTTATTTTACCTATTTGTTTACCTATCAATCTCTCCTACTAAATAAGCTTCTATACAGGATTTTTTTTTCTTGCTTCATTTTTATCTACAGTGCAGTGCCTGTCACATAGTTGACAAATAACTCCCTGTTGAATTAATAACTGAATAAATGGTCTTCATTGAATCTTGTCACTGAAATATCTGAAGACATTCTTGTAAAATTTTTTTAAATGAACAAAGAAAATCAATTAACTTACAAAATAATCATTTTGTAGAGTTAATGACATATAAGGCAGTGCCTACAAAGCTAGCCAAAAAATTAATCCATGAATTTCAGTATGTGTTTCTAACACCCATTTAATCTCAAACTCCCCAGTTGGAAAGAAAGAATTCAGGCCAACATTCTACAGATCTATTTGGCATGCTCAGTAATGGTAATCACTTCAGGGTTTTACCTGGTGAAACCACCTGCTCAATGTCAAATTCAAAAGCTCTGGAGGAAATAATGGTACATGATGGGTGGCAGAGCTGTTGGTGTGGCAGGACAGCCATTCCATTGTCTTTTGATCAGTTCCATTAGAATCAATCACTTACATGTCAGGATAGTAGCTTTGATGAAAGAGTTATGTTAAGGTTTAATCTAGGTAAAGCACAGGTAATAGTGAACTGTCAGTGGAAACACTGAGAGAATGTGGACTGAAATAAAATGAACTTTTCCCTGCAAAGACATAATACCTTTCTACAATTCTAAAGAGGTGATATGACTTTGAATTCCTCAGACCATATAAGGTGTTATGTATAGCACCTTATATACTTAGAAAATCCAGCACACCTGTGCTGTATTGTCCATGTTTCAAGATGTAATTTGTGCACTTATTTTGATTTCTAACCCAGATATCAATTACTCATAGCACCTTCATTGTTCCTGTCTTGAAATGATATAACAAAATAATATTTTATTTTTTTGACTAATGTGACCTTTTTAATTCCTGGTGAACCATAATTTTGGTTGAGGGGTTTATTTCATTTAAATATGGAAAGAAATCACCCTGAAAATTGCTATTTTACTAATCAGTAAAATTATATACCATGATGCAAATCTCAGACTCTGATGTCCATTTTTTAACATTTCAGTTGGATAAAATAATCTGCTCTAGTTATCAAGCAGTGGGAATGCTTAATGAGTATAATTAAACAGTACTTAGTCAAGGGACTATTCAAAAATTATTCCAAGTATTAAAAATCCTCCTACTCTCCTCACCCCTCCTTTGCTCATATACTACTATAATTTAGAAGAGATATGTTAATAATTGCCCAATAACAGGGGCTATAATATGATTTTTAAAATTATTAAACTCATCATTATAAAACTGATCTATATATAATGTCATTGTAGTTATTCAGTAAAAACATTTCTTCAGAGATGATCTACTTTGGAATTAACTATAATAAACCAGTCATTTCAATGTAGAAGATAAAACTATTAAGATACATTTTCTTTCCTTCCTTTCTATTTTTCCTTCTATCATTACTTCTCTCTGCTTTCCTTCCCTCCCTTCCTTCCTTTATTCCTTCCTGCCTCCTTTCCTTTGCATATTTTTCTTTTTTATTCCCTACATTTGTCAATCATTTAAAAACATTTTTCTTCCCTTTTACCTTCCATTACATGGTTTTCTATTTTCTTTTTAAAAATGAAAATGCTTTAGGATTTCTGAAGATAATAAATTATTGAATGATTAATCATGTGATCATACAAGAAAAACATCTATTTAGGTATATCTTTACAGTTGCTGACACTATGAGGCTTGAAAGAAATACAGGGCTGAAACCCCATTTTCCATGAACTTATATACTGTTAAGCAATTAAGACATACAAATGAATAGGTGCAACTTAAAGCAATCTATGATGGACACCAGCTCAGTGACACAAAGTGCAGCTAATATTGAGGCAAGATATATCTTTAGGCAATCTTTCTGATGGGCTAAATGCAAAATAAATGGAAATACTCTGAATGACATCAGATGATAATAATGTGTCTTTTAAAGATGTAAAATGTCATTTGTGGGGTGGAGAAAAGACCATAATAGTTTCGTCTATTTAACAGTGATATTTAAAAGCCAGAGGGTACAGCAGGTCATGTAATTAACACTCTAAAGAGGTTTTTTTGTATGAATACACTGTGCTTAAAAAATTATCCAGAGGTGTTCTTCTCAATTTGTTTATTGGATTTTAAACAGAAATGTCACTGATAATCACCCTCGTCATTTCACACTGTGTTTAACAATTGAATGCAGAAGGCTGTTATAAGAAATCAAATCAATACTGTTGGTAAAAACATGGCAGCATCAAGCAGACTAAAGTAAGATAGAAAATTAACCACCTTCCTGGGCACCAGTGCAGATAGAGTTAAAAAAGAGTACTCAGATAAAATACTTAGCAAACAACCTTATATAATATTTGAAGATAGACACTGTATTTGTTATGTATTGGTACATAATGAGGTTACCACATATTTAGTGGTTTAAAATGACACACATTCATTGTCTCACAATTTCTGTGGGTAAAAAATCCAGGTACAGCTCAAATGAGCCCTAAGTTTAGGGTCTCACTGGATCAAGGTATTGATTGGGCTGTGAGCTCATTCGAGGCTCAATTCAGGAAGGATCTGCATCCAACCTCCCTTAGGTGGTTGGTAGCATTCAGTTCCTTACAGGCTGCTCAACTAGGGACATCAATTCTTTGCTGGCTGTACCTGTTCATGGCCCTCTCCATACAGTGGTTCACATGGCAGCTTGCCTCTCAAAAGCCAGCAGACAAGAGTCATATAACAAGAAGACTGTTACAACCTTACATGGTATCATAACATACATAATATATATAATCACTTGCATCTTCTCATCTTTGCCTTATCACTGGTTCGGAGCCAGTGAGAGGTCCTGTCCATGCTCAAGATAAAAGGGATCATACAAGGTTGTGAACACAAGGAGGCAGGGACCATAAAAAACACCTTAGAGTTTACACACCACAGACATTATAAATCAGTTACAGCAAAACCAAAAGCAAAAAAAAAAAAAAAAAAAAAAAAAATTGCTTGTGTATGAATATTATTAACCCAGGTAAATCACGGGTCTTTATAACCTCTCAGAATTATTGGATACTACATTAAATATTAGTTCTACCAGTTGACTGATTGGCCAATGGTTTGCTTTAGAATTGCTTATGAATGATTCCCACAATTATCTCTAACATGGATAAAACAGCAAACATGAAGTAATAATAACATTCAACCTGGAGAACCCACAGTCTTCAACTTTACAGTGTCACTTAGTATGGATATGTAAATTGATTGGATAGTGCAATAGGTGGTTTGAAAATAATTTTCAAAATGATTCCAATTCTACATTTATAAAGTTTTTAACCTTGAACCCTAATTTTTCAGCGAGGTAATGCTGATAATTATTTGTCATTCCATTTTGGAACTATATTATACTTGGTAATATTAATGTAATTCTTGGGAGAGAATTAATATAGAAAAAAAGAAGCATATGGGCATCAAAGATATAAGATGATAAGAAAGGACCTTAAAAATTTTAAGCATAGTTTATGTTTTGTTTGCTTTGCTTTCTTTTGTTTCATTTTTCAGGCTAATGTTACCTATTAACAAATGATACATATGAAAAAGAAAAATAAATTTTGACTGACAAATTACGAACTTCTAGATCTTTAAAAATACTTTTACTACAGAATTTCAGTTTTTTTTCAGGAAAGGTTGGAGAATTATATAGCCATATAAGTTAGAGAAAACTTATAGTGGTACTCTTCCTATTTCCTCTCCCTAAAGAAAGGATAATTTGTGTGATATACTGAATCATTCAGAATTTTCTTAAATATTTTTTCTTGTGATATGGAACACATAATTTTTCTTGGCAGATTGTCTACTTGAGAAAACACTAATGGTTAATAAGCATTCCTTTACATGTTCTCATTTTCATGTATAACTTCCTTAGAATTCTTAGTCTTTTGTCATGTAACATTATTTCTAGACTTCTATTTAATTTGACTGGCCTCCCTGAAATTCCATCTAGATTTTAACAGTTCCATGTAAACTTGTAAGTAGACACTGTATTCATTCTGCATGAGATCTGGAGCAAAATAATCAGTTGACACTATCACTTTCGTTTTTATTAATATAACCTAATATTACATAATGCTTTTAAGCAGCTATGCTGCATTTCATTTCATATTGTATTTTTGTCAACTAAAACTTTCTTTTATTTTTTTTCACATAAACTGTTACCAGTCCAGATATTCCCATTTTATGTAATTGGTATATGGATACTTCAAAGCCAAATTATTATTCACCTATAAACTTCAATCTGCTGGTTCATTATCCTGCCTTGCTTAGATTTTCCAGCTCAGCTGTTGTCTAGCACATTAGCTTCTCCAGGGTGACAAAAGATGCTAGCAGCTGTGTCCTGCCTCCTTTATTGCCCTGTATATTGCAGACAATTACTAAATACCTACTGGTTCAATGGAAACTGAAGGTCTGTCTGGTCAATGACATGTGAGGGGAAATTTGCAGAGTATAGAGTTAGAAAGAAAATTAATACTGATGACATTGTTGAACTACAAGATCCTTAAACCCTGAACTTACCTAACTTTGTAATTTCATTTTCGTGAGGTGATTTATTTCTTTAATATTTATGTCAGTTAGCAATGAGTTTTATGTTACTTCCAGCTAAAGCAAAAACAAAAAAAGTTATAAATGACTGAACCCACACTATATAATAAGAATTATACAGACTATACCATAGAAGTTATATTAATTTTCTATTCTTGTGTAACAAATTGTCACAATGTTAGCAGCTTAAAACCATACAAACTTACTATGTCACAGTTTCTGTGACTCAGGAGTCCAGACATAGGTTAGCTAGGCTCTCTCCTCAGGGTCTCACAAACTGCACTCACAGCATGTGATCTAGGGGTACAATCTCATCTGAGACTTAAGGTACTCTTTGAAGAATTCCCTTACTTATGATTGTAAGACTGAAGTCCCCATTATCTTGCTGGCTGTCATGTAGAAACTACTCTCAGCTCTGAGAGCCTGCCTTCCTAACCACATGACCTCCTCCACAGTGCTTCCCACAACATGGAGGCTAACTTCAAGGCCAACAGGAAAATCTCTTCTGATATTGACATGTCCACCCAGCGTATGTCCTTAACTCAAAGTCAAATGATTACGGACCTTATTTATATCTTCAAAATTATTTCCTAATTGCCATATATAAGCTAATAATGTGGTATTCTACATATTTATAGGTCTTCTTGGCTCTCAATGGAAGGTATTATACAGGGTGTGAATGCTTGGAGATGGATATCTTAGAGCCATTTTAGAATGCTACCTATCACAAGAGTTATTTTGAGCATACTTTTGTTAACCTTGTTCACAAAGGTGTGAAAATGAGTTGTTATAATTTTACTCCTAAGGAAATTTAGTCCTTATATGTTATGGTAAGGCATACAACTGGCTACCAAAAGAATGTTTTTCTTTATTTAATGCTGAAGCAATATGAGATACTCTAAATACTCTATTTTGTGATGATTCGTGTTCTACTAAGTGTATCCTTTACTGCATGTGTTATATTTGACATGTTTGGTTAAGCAGAGAAATTTCCCATATAAGGTCTTATCTGAAAGTGTCTTCCCACTGGGCAGAATGGTAGATAAATTGTTACAGTCAATATTTCCTACTTATCACAGCTCATGGATTAACTACTAATTGTGTACTGTCAATACTGAATAGGCTATGCTAGTAATTTGCTTTCATTGCCTTTTGATTTTTTCCTTGAACTCCATCCCAAAAGACTTAGGTAGATAGAAAGTAACCTAAAAAGACACATGTCTTGGAATACTGACATTAACCAGAGATCCCTCTTTTGAGCAAATTCACGGATTAAAAATGAATTATAAAATGTTGGCTTTCAATGGAAATCAAAAAGAAACTATGCAATCAACACAAAGAGGAAGTATATGTAGTGTGTTTTATAGTTGTTCATGGTATAAGATTTGGCAATATGAACAAGTCATTACACTAAAATATATAATCCAGAGACTTTAGAAAAATGTTTAATATTTAATGACTCTTTCTGTCTTTGTTAGATTAATAGTATAAACTGGAAAAACATCTTAAATTCTTATACTAACATACTGATCTAAAATCTTGCCATAGTTTATAGAGTTTATTGCCTAAAACATGGCAATATTTTTCACAATGCTTAAATAAGCTAGTAGACTCAGAACATTATAAATATGCTGTATACAAATTTGAAAATAGGAATTTCATTTTCTTCCAAATTATAATGTGATCAATTCTTCAAACTTCCTTCCAAAATACTCTACCATGAACATGATGGGAAAAAATGTAACTACTTCTAAATGTCTTTTTGAAACATGGAGTAAAATGGTTAGTATGTCTCCAGAATGGTAAAGAGGAGAATAATCTTTCTCAATAAAGTTGTTAGTGTAAACTACATCCTTCCTTGTGAATGGTCACATAAAGTAGATTGTTGCTTAGTAAATGCTAAAGCAGCAGCAAAGTGTCTGTTACATGAAATCTAAAATCACAGTAAGATATTTATCAGTAGTTTAATGAATAGCATTAACAATTTCATAAAGACAATTTATTCTTTAATATTATGTAACTACTATTATAATATTTAGATATCTTATTTTATAGTTGAATTATTAAATCAAAGGTAAAAATATTCAAAAGGACTAAGTAAGTATACTATTCATTTTACTAGATATATTAGTACTCAGGCTGCCATAACAAAACATTGTCAGCTGGGTAGATTAAACAACTACCCAGTTTAGGTTTTCACAGTTCTGGAGGCTGGAAGTCCAAGATCAAGTTGCCAGCAGGTGGGTTTCCTCTGAGACCTCTCTCCTCAGCTTACAGATGGCCCTTCTCTTGCTGCCTTGTCACATGGTCCCTCCCTCTGTGCATACAGCCCTCCTCTCTTTTCTCTCTGTGTATGTCCTAATGTCCTTTTCTTACAAGAACTCCAGACAAAATGGATTAGGGTCTGTCCCAATAGCTTCCTTTTAACTTAATTACCTCTTTAAAGGCCCTACTGCCAAATACAGTAGCATTCTGGCATAGCTGGCAGTTAGGGTTTCAACATATAATTTTGGAGGACACAACAGTAGGTGTGAAAAGTATGAAGACAAGTGATAAACATTTTTTTTTCTTATGTAGGCATTTATCAAATATGTTGTGTAGAGAAATACATACCTATGTTTTCATGGAAAATTTAACTACAGTTTGTAAACTAAGAAACACACTGCCAGGTAAATTTTAGAACTAAGAGGAAATCAATAAGAAAATAAGAAATATCTAGGAAGCAAAAAAGGTAGAATACCTCATACTAACACTTATGGAACACAGTGAAAGAGGTTCTCACACAAAACTCTTAAATGATGACACCATTTTAGAACACAGAGAAAACAAATCTCCAAACTTACGTTGAGAAATTAAACAATGACACCATTTTAGAACACAAAGGAAAAAAACTCTAAACTTACGCTGAGAAATTAAAAGAAAAAGTCATTACAGAGAATTAATAAAAATAAAATTTAAGTTAATAAATAGAACCCCTCAAATAATAGAAAGGGTAAATATTTTCAGAACCCTTTTCTTTAAAAGACCTATCAGATAGACAAATTCCTTGGGAATCTGATTTTAAAAAGGAAAAAATATAAAATTTGATCAGCATAGGAATATGAAGATAGACTGGCACATTGAAACAGGAAATAAAAAGAACACTGCTTAGAACAAATTTGATAACCTAAAGAAATAGATGATTTCCTAGCAAAATATCATAATTGATGTACAAATTACTAGAAAAATTAGGGTAATAATTCAAGAACTTACACTATTTGATAGTCTCATAACAAGTACTCATTGAGAAAGTGTATAAAAGGCATTTAGCATTGTGCCCAGTGCATAAAAAACACTCAATTAGTATTTACTATTATCTTTGGAAAATATGAGAAAAAATGACCAGCATATTTCCATGACTTATTCATATCATGTTATCACGTATCTCTCATTTTCCCTTGTGATACTCTAAATACTATTTATTTCTAAATGTAAGAAATTAATTTTCAGTGGAGTAACTTTAATTTTGTCCTTTTGTTTTTTATGTCAATGGCTTTATTTTGGACGCAGACACGTGCTTTTCTTATTAATAGTCCAAACATGGACTGAAGAGCTCTATCTTTTAAATAAAGTTCAGAAAGTATTTATTTTTCAAATGGTTACTTGTGTTATGTTCTGAACTCGACAAAATAGGGGCTTAACTGCTTTTTAAAAGTCCTAAAATAAGGAAACATATAGTTAAAACAGTCAAAACTTTTCCCCTATCAACTTATAGGTTTAATTTGGGAAGTCAGAGAAAAGTTTAAATTGAATTCCAAATCATTAAATTATTATGATATTCTAGGATATAAAGAGAAAGAAATATGGAAAACAAATGTGAATCAAACTATACTAATGGAAAAGAGTAACCAAATAGAAACAAAAACATTTAAACTTAGTAGCACGGGAATTCAGTTGCATCTTCCTTTATGAAATAGGTGTGTTCCAGTTATTTTGGTTATTAATTTCTTAATTTCTTCTGACATTGGTTATGAAATCAGAGATGATTTCCTGCAGAGAATAACTCCTATTAGACAAATTTGGGAAATCTGGCAAGAAAGACCAAGCAGTGATGAATACTCAAGAGCAAGCTGTATTAAGGAATACCGGCAATGCAAACCTTCCTGGGAGGTGTTACTCACTTAATCGTTAGATTTTCATTTATGCAAGTTTGAATACTTTGCTATGACATACTGATGGTAAAATTTCCCTTTAGGTATCATCTAATCCCTGAATTGTCACTTACACTAATTAGGTTATCTTACCAAATGCACATACCAGTATTTTCTAACATGGTTGTTTTTAACCACTGTTTTCTTGAGACCAAGAAATTCCATAGCAGAAGTCACAAACTGTTTTCTCTCAGGCCAGAACTAGATAAAGGTTGTAATATGTATGATATAGATATTAAGATAAGATGTAAAGTTGGAACTGGTAGTAAGAAAAAGCTGAAGGTCTCTGGATGTTCTGGAGCTTTGGAACGTTCAGTTCATGTTTCTAGATAACAATATTTAGCAGGCATGGTGGCAGGTGGGGGGGGGCATAGGGTTCCTTTTAGACAGGACACAGTCTCGCCAATTTGATACAGATTCACCAATTATTTGGCTCACCCCATTTCACTCATTTTTATTAACTGGGCACTATGGGCATTTGAAGTTGTGACCCCTATTTTAATCTAATGCTGAAGAACTCGCTGCTGTACAATACTTTTAAAAGGATGTAAAGAATGTTCTACTTAAACCTTGATAACTGTGTATTGCTTTGCTGATCACTTACTGACTGCTTGTTATGAGTAGATTTTGTGCCATGCACTAGCAATAAGGAGAATGATAAGTGACACACTTCCTCTGGCCTAGAGGAGTTCGTAATGTGTGGTAAGGGATATACAAGGAGGAAATGCCATGGAAAATGCACCCACAGGATGCATTTGGAACCCAGAGGAGAACTATGTAGTGGAGATGGCAGGGGAGGCAATGTGGGGAGAAACTGTGTCTTAGAGGATGACAAAACAGTAATATAAGAAAATTAAGGAATATTTAAAAAGCACTTCGATCTCCAAGATTTTCATCATGTTATGTTTCTGAATGGAAAATATATTCTATATTTTCTTCTGATATCCCTTCCTTGATTGGACTAGACACATTCTTTATGTATGACTCTATGGACCTTTCTTAGTGGAAGTAAATTTTATACATTGAAAAAAGTTTTACCTCACTAATTATTAGGAGTTTAACATGTGGTGCCTAATTTATAAACAATTATACAAGACATACCATTAATCATGCTGTTATATGATTAGCAAGACCAGTGCATATTTTTAGATGGGCAATGCTAAAATCATTTAGCGTTCTTCAATTTATAATTACATGTAGATTGAAAACATTGCAAACGTTTACTCTATTGTTTACCTGCTCTCTTGTGTGGTTTACTGATTGTATTTTTGGATTACAGTTAAAATTTAACTGATGTTAGATGTTAGTTTTCTTTCATTTTTTTCTGAAAATGCACAAATGGGAGAAAATTTTATGTTGATTAAAGGAGGATAGTTTGTGAAGTCTTAATTTTATTTGTACTATGTAAGTAAATACAAATATTATTTCTGGAAATTCTAATATTCTTCTACTTAGTGTACCATCTAGCTTATATAATCCCAATGTTGTTTTGTGAAAAATCTGTTAAATTACTGAAGATTATTTTCTGCCGAATGACTTAAGTAGAACTATGTTGAATAGCTTTTCACATTCTCATACACAACAGAATTTACTGATATTTTGATGGTTCTAGAATTAAGAATGATAGTATAGTATAAAGCAACATTTGGGGAAATTTTCCATTGTGTGAGACTTCCCCTGGCACAATGTTCCTTCCATCAATTGCCAAGACCAGGTGCATAGCTAACAGCCTCAGACCAGGATTCTCCAGAGAGACAGATCATAATTCATCCTTGCTACAATCTAAAAGAACCTCAATCCAAAAGAGGCTTTTAGCTAACAGGAGGCACCCTACTGACAGCTGATGTCAGTAGGGTGCCTCCTGTTAGCTAAAAGTTGTGGGTTAAGAGAACCCAACCAGCTCCTGCAGGGGTTACCTGAGCATCATCCCCAAGGCTTTTTGCAGTGGCAGCACCTTTTCATCAGTTGACATGCTGCTCTACACTGATAAGAGAGAAAATTTGTCGCAATAAATGATAGCTTCTCACTCTAAAGGTCCTGAGGCTCTGAAATATATCCATTACTAGTACTTCTACACTTGACTGACTCCAAAGGAATCTTAAAGGAGTGCTTCTTTAAAATAGTTATTTGTGTGTTACACCCAAACTTACCGTGGGATGAGCTCAGAAATCTGTATTTGAATACTCCTCATTGTGTTGCTGATGTGGTTAGCCAGATGCCAGTTGATTAACAAGCCCTTGGATGCTGTATGCAACAAAGAATTAGATGTGATGGAAAATTCAAGCAGCCTATGGGGATCCATTTCTAACTCTGGTTAGAAACCAGACATTTGTCAAGTCTAATAAAAATTGACATAAGAGATCAGGATGATATTTTGTGTTTATTATTGTTACTAATAACTTTCACATTTTGCTTCATTATTTCTAAAATAGAAACAGATTGAGCACATTGTGCTACAAGTGTTGTTGATGATGAAGATAGAAAGGTTGAAGCCACAGAGAAGAGTGTCAGAATAACACATAAGTTAGAGCAAACCTTCAGGGGGAAGAGTAAATGAGTTTACCCAAGGAAGAGTATAAATTTTTGCTTCTCAAACTCTGGTATATGTAGGAGAGCTTGTAAAAGTTTGTGAATTTCTCAGTGTCTCACTAGTCTCACAAACCTGAGTCAGGTATAGTAATCAATACTTTATCATTTCACTGGGTACTTCCTATGCATACATGTAAATTATAAAGCTATTGTAGGTAATCTGCAGATGCAGGATGAACCCCCACCCCACCCCAAATGTGATTCATATGTAGAGACTGATGAAGTCACACACATACCTTGAGGGGATGAGAAGGTTTCTTACTTACACAACGGGGCTTTTCTGGGGAGAGAAGGGCAGGCCTCCTAAACAGATTCAAGAATGTCTTAAGAGAGTAAGAAAAGAAGATTTCCTGGGGTTTTTCTTGTTATTAAGGATGGAGTGGGGCCAGACTGAGTGTTTCTGTGCATGGGAAGGGGTTTGCATGGCTTAAGCTCCTCACCTGTGTCAAAGGACAGGATACCCAGGTTTCCTTATGAGCTTTCCCAGATGTGAGCAGAAATTGGGCAGAGAGGAAAAGGCTTAAAAGCAGTCAGCAGTCAACCATCAAAAACTGGAGACAGAATCTTTATTACAAAAGTGTTAGTGTATAGTATTAAACCATTTAGTGTAGAAATAATAGACATTATTCTTAAATTACATTAGTAAAATTAAAATGGAATTATATAATTAAGATGCCCATCATTTTCTGTCATTAATATCTTAAACACAGATGCATGTTCATCTAGAACAATGAGTATGTATCGTTCTTCTAGACAGAGGAAACATACTAAACAACCACAGAATTGGGCGTACAGAATGACCATGATGCATTAAGTCATTTGAAACAGGCAGATCAGCAACCATTTTTTTTTTTTTTTTTTGCGGTACGTGGGCCTCTCACTGTTGTAGCCTCTCCCGTTGCGGAGCACAGGCTCCGGACGCGCAGGCTCAGCGGCCATGGCTCACGGACCCAGCCGTTCCGCGGCATGTGGGATCTTCCTGGACCGGGGCACGAACCCGTGTCCCCTGCATCGGCAGGCGGACTCTCAACCACTGCGCCACCAGGGAAACCCAGCAACCATTTTTATTATCACTATATAGATGACTATCTACCTTGGACAACTATAATGCTATTCACTTTTCTTCATGTTTGTAAACATAATGTATTTTTCTACTTAAAAAAAATATTTTTCTACTTAAAAGGAGCAAACAACCCAATCAAAAAATGAGCAGAAGACCTAAATAGACATTTCTCCAAAGAAGACATACAGATGGCCAAGAAGCACATGAAAAGCTGCTCAACATCACTAATTATTAGAGAAATGCAAATCAAAACTACAATGAAGCATCACCTCACACCAGTTAGAATGGGCATCATCAAAAAATCTACAAACAAATGATGGAGAAGGTGTGGAGGAAAGGGAACCCTCCTACACTGTTGGCGGGAATGTAAATTGATACAGCCACTATGGAGCACAGTATGTAGATTCCTTAAAAAGCTAAAAATAGAATTACTATATGACCTAGCAATCCCACTACTGGGTATACACCCAGAGAAAACCATAGTTCAAAATGACAAAGGCACCTCAATGTTCATTGCAGCACTATTTACAATAGCCAGGTCATGGAAGCAACCTAAATGCCCATCAACAGACAAATGGTTAAAGAAGATGTGGTACATATATACTATGGAATATTACTCAGGCAATAAAAAGGAACAAAACTGGGTCATTTGTAGAGACATGGATGGATCTAGAGACTGTCATACAGAGTGAAGTAAGTCAGAAAGAGAAAAACAAATATCATATATTAACACATATATGTGGAACCTAGAAAAATGGTACAGATGAACTTGTTTGCAGGGCAGAAATAGAGACACAGATGTAGTGAACAAACATATGGACACCAAGGTGGGAAAGTGGCAGGGAGGGGGATGCTGTTGTTGGGATGAATTGGGAGATTGGGATTGACATGTATACACTAACATGTATAAAATAGATAACTAATAAGAATCTGCTGTATAAAAAATAAATAAAATAAAATTCAAAAAGAATATGAAGGGGATAAAGGAGGCTGATAAGCCCCAAATAAAGTACGTTTAACTGTGACCCCTTGAAACATTTTCTATTGTTTGAAAGTCAAGATTAATGCATTGCAAGAAATACTATGTTCTTTCTGCCCATTAGGTTTTGCCCCAACTTAGACAAATGACCCTTCACAGTTGTCCAAAGTGTTAACGCTTTTCTGCTGTTGTGGTGGAGGAGGGTGGATTCACTGAGATTTTAGCAGATGGACCACCTCTTGTCTGATGGTGCATGCATGCTTCATGAGGGCAGAGAAGACAATTTTCCCTCCATTGTGACTATTTTTTTGTGTTTTTAATTGGCTTGGCCCAGTTTTGTACAAGAAACCATTAAATCATAGCTGAATACAAAGGAGTTGTGTGATGGGGAGAGAATCTGTGTTGGTGATTTCTAAGTAAATAAATTACACCTATTCAGACACTTCACAGAACATTTATAGGAACAATTAAGTTCTTGGTCAGTGTTATTTTCTGCAGCTGTACAAGGTTTGTGTGATTCTGATTCACAAAATCATTGTTCCTTTGGGCAAGATAGCCTTTACGTTTAGCTATTAATTTAATATGAATATCACTATGATTTAACATCGAGCAACATAGTCAAGAGAATTAATACATGTGTTATTTATTAGACATGTGGATGTTTCAGTTATGATAAAAAGTTATAAAACCTCAAATATAAGTGCAAGTTACAGTTCTCTTTTTATTTGGGTTGAATAGATATTAAATATACACAATTATCCTATGTGACAAATTTCTAAAAACTAATAAGTCCAACTCACATTCTCTCTTTAGTGTACCAGAGCTTTTTAATGTATCAAATTCATCCTGCTGGAAATAATGATTTGTAACTTTTTTGAATGTGACATATAAAAGGAACATCTATCTTGATCATAAATGCTTATATGTCTATACACATAGATGGTCCATGCAGTCCCCTTTGCTCCCAATGTAAAATTTAACACTACAAACATACTTCTGATAAAGTAAAAGTTTTTATCAGTTTAGAATTTATGAAACATCTTGGTCAAAGGTCATGAGAAACTTCTTTCTCCTTGCCAGAATGAACCTGTTGTGTGTGTGTATGTGAGTGTGTGTGTGTTTTAAGTCAGTTAGTAAAAAGTCAAGAAAGCCAGGAGACAGTCATTAATTGCAAACTTTTTACCAGAGCTTCTTCTACTTTATAAGACATAACATTAAGTAAAGATTACATGTTAATCATGACCGGTTTGTGAATCCCTTGCTCTTGTATTGTTCCCCTATGCCCCAATTATTCACAGGTTAGAACAGGAAATCCATACCACAACCTGCCTTAGAGGGTCAAGCTCTGTGGAAAGGACTCTTCAATTCCTTGTTTTCTTGGTGGAAAGTGAAGTACCTTTACATATCTATATGCCCAACTTAATTCAATTAATTACATGTATTTACAACTTTCCTCATTATGGCATTTTGAGGTGACTTTCTCTATTTTCTAATATGCTATATTAAAATTAGCAAAATTAAAGTTAAGACAACAAAGTAAAAACTGTTTTAAAAATATATTATGCTTTCATTCTTACCCCTTTGTAATTTTTTAAAATCTTTAGATAAATTTTTAGGTGAATGACAGCTCATTCTTTGCATTAGGATAGAACATTGAGAAGCATGATTGTTCAGGGTTCCTTTGACTCATGCAACCTTTCTACTTAAATTAAATAGACATAGCATAGCTGCAAGTAATCATAATCATTTTTATATGCATTCAATACATTTTTTAGGAATCACAGTACCTTATTAATTGTGTATTTATTTTATCATGTGTCCATAATGTCTATAATTTAGTACATATTCACATTTTGTTGAATGAATGAATGAATAGGTTAATACTCTATGCCAGGTACTGAAGTCAACACTTTATTGTGTAATTATTAAATTAATCCTTGTTAAATATGCAGGCAAAATATTACCACTATAAGTTTATTCTTACTAAAATTTTATTGCTTAAAGATTTTTTTAAATTGATTTGTTCAAGTTTAAATAGCAAGGGAAGAGATGAAATAATTTTAATTTGTGAAAGTCTGACTCAAAAATAATTTTATTTATATTTTTCTCATTGGCTATAATTCCAAATAAATATTTTAAAAATTGGTCCACATTTTATAATTTCAAATTTTGGAATCAAAAAATGACTCAGTAATGTGTTAACACTAAAATCAACATAATTTTCTTTCTTAACCAATGCTGGGGCAAAACATATTTTCTTTCCCTATGATAGATAGTTCTGATTTCAAGCCAAAATAAGGTAGTTACTTGCTTCTGCGAGATAATATTGCATACAAACTAACATAGCTTACTTACCAAGGAGAAATGATCAAAATTTTCTCATTGACTCTTGCTTCAAGAGTCTCACCTTATTATGTCTACCATACAAACTATGAAGTCATCAGTGCTGCCCAAGTTCCCTGCCTTGGAAGAGCTACCTCAAAACCATCCAGCAAAGGCCTTGGTATATTTTTATGCTAGTATATATTTGTGTATTTATATCCAAAATATTCCCTCCCCAGCCTTTTCCCATCTGAAAAGGCACCACTAATGCTCTGCCAAAGCAGAGCCATCCCAGCTGCAATAGTTGTAATAAAGCTGGCTATGTTTGGATCAGCAGTATTTTTCTGGTGTCTTTGGAGGAGATTTGACAGCAACATGAAACATAATATTAATTAGTGGAAGTCTGTTCAAACAAAGAGGAAAAGCAGGTAAAATAGAAGAATAATTATTAAGAAAAAATAGAATAGGAAAGACTATACTAGAAATGTATTGAAAGTTACAGGGTGTATTGTCTAGTTGGGTGTAGACAAGACAGTTATCGCAAAGCCTTTAGACACACATTTTTATTTAGCCCCTTCCCCTGGCAAAGAGGGGAAATCAAGGAATGCAGTAATTCTGGTAGTGTTTAAAATGGAAGCAATTTCAAAATCAGAACTGAGTAAAAATGGTAAAAAACAGTTTTGGGGTGGACTCTACCTCTCACAAACTTAAGCATGAATTCTTTCAAAATAATGCATTTTAGGTAAACTATAGACTAACCCTTTCCAAAGTGTTTCTGTGAAAACAAAATACTATTTTTTACTAAAATTATTATATTTGGACATTAAATATTAGCAAGATTAAATTATTTTCCTTCTCATATTTACCTAAATTATTGAATATCACACTTATAAGAAGAAATATCCATATGTTAGCTCAGTCCACATTTACTGACCATCAGTATCCATAAATACAGTTTTCTGTGAAATAATATCAAATCAAACATGTTTCTTTTCTCTTGTGTCAAAAATTACACAGAAGTAAGGTAGATAGCTGTGCCTTGCCATGTTTAATGAAAGGTCATACAGCTAGTAGAAAAAAGTGGTTTGTGCATTTCTCCTTCTGTTTAACGAAAAAAATGCAATGCAATATTGATCTCAAGGGATCAAAGTACCAAGTTATTATTAATCATTTTAAGGGTGCCTTATCAATGATTTCAAAATGAACAAATGTCAATTGTATGATCAGTGCAAGGCTGTGTATTATATAAGGCCCACATTCACACATAGAAAAAAGATTAGATCCTGACACAGAAGGATCTAGAGCTTATCCACATTCATTATGTGCTCACTTTTCTAGGTGATTTATATTTTCAAGCCTCATGTGAAGAAGGCTGAATTAATCATACCTTTCAGTATTTGGAACTCTATTTTCACTGGTTAATGTAACACTTTTTTGATTGTCAATTTTACTTTCACCCTAACTTGATTACCAGTAATTTTGACATCATATCATATTCTAATAGGCCTTAGGAGTTTGCATTCTGTAAGCTATCTTTTTCTATCTTTGCCTGTTTTTACATTGAGGTTGCTGCCTCTTATTTTTTGTTTATAATTGTGCTTTGTCTACTAATATGTTAACTCAGAAATGGAATGTTCTATCACAATCAATGATGGTGTTCTTTATCTAATGTGGTCCTTTATTGGTTAACATATTCTTAATGCTGGTATAATCAAATTCAAATGATTTTAGAAATTCTTCTATGTGCTAGGTAAAATGAATACTTTATTATTTTTAATTAGATTTATAATTTTATATTTATTAAATATAATAAATATAAATTTACATTTTATACAATTTATAATTTTAACTTTCTAATCTTAAGTCTTTAATCTATTTTTCTTTTATCTGTTTATGTGTTGTCAGGTAGGCACCCAACTTTCCCCCATATAGTGAGTCAGTTTTTCAGTAACATCTACTATGAAATGCAGGTTTTCTTTATTGCTATGGAAACATCTTCACCTTATATTAATTTTCTATAAATTTATAGGTCTGTTTCTAAGCTCCAAATTTTCTTTGCTTATTCTTGAGACAATACTGCACTTTTATTTTATCACTATATAGTTTTAATGTGTCTTAATATTTGCTAAGTTAAGTTCTCCCTCATACACTCTTATTTAAGTTGCTTTGGTTACTCATAAACTTTTAAGGCTCTATATACATTTTAGACTACATTCAGTGATCCTCGGAAAAATCCAACTATAATTCTAATCAGCATTGATTAAAATGCAGTGATTTCGGGTGGGGGGCAGTTATAACAGTAAGAAATCCTATCCATGAGCATAAAATGTCTCTCAATTTACTCAAATCATCTCTGTATCTTATAAGAGTTTCAGTTTTTTTCTCATTTGGCTCTCATATATTCAAAGTTAATTCCTAGGAAATTTATAGTTGTTGTATGGGTACATGTATAGGTATAGAAATCCAATCTTCTGCCCCTGGGCACCTCAGACTCTATAACTAGGCAACATAACAGTCCTGATCATTATTACATAAGAGATCTTGCAACTGTGTCAAAGAATGTCTTTTAGAGAGCAAAAGAAATTGTGTGCCAAGAGTAAAGAGACAATTTACAATCCAGGAACCATAGCAAGCAGCTAGGGAACTAAGAGAATGAATTAATTAAGTGGTGCATGTGGCTCTAATAAAACCGAACATGTAAACAAAGTAAATGAGACAGCAGCACAGGAAAGAATCAAGGATTGGAAACATGGTAACAAGGGAAAAGGCATGAACAGGTTCCTCAAGCATGGGTAACCCTCTTGTGATCTTGCATAAGCCAAGTTACTCTGGACTAAGTTTGACCTACCTGCTTTTCTACTAGATACATTCTATGCTGTATTGTTCTATTTAAATAAAGATTCATTTACTGTTTTACTTGTTAGAGCATTCTTCTTTTTGGCATACTGACATTTTAATACTTGTACCAATTCAAATTTGAATATTAGAAGTCTTTAAAAACATCTTCTAACTTCATATGAAAGATTTGCTTTCAAATTCTTTGTAACTGAAATGCAGGAGGTTAATTTTCTCCTAAGGATATTTGTAGTGGAGTAAACCATTTTAAGTGTATTAGACAAAAGATATGATGTAAGAAATTTTATTATTATTCTTTTCAAATTTGTTTTTACTGTTTTTTTTTTTTTGAGGTTACAAGCAAAAATAAAATAGCTAAATGGAACAACAGGAAGACTAATAAATAGAAATGAGTAAAGGTGAAACTAAGCAGAAAGTGAAAATAACCTCAGGAAATTGTGCTCTGCTTTTAATTTTTGCTAGGGTCTTTGAGATACATTTACCACAACCTGATTTCCTTCTTACATTCCAAATCATCACAGCAATTTATTATACCTTTATAAATGCAGAGCTGTAGAACACAGTGAGAAAAAAATGTACTAAGAAACATGTAAGTCACTGTGGATTAGATCCTAGTGAAGACAATATGCTCCAGAGCTGGTTACTTTTAGTGTACACGTAAGTGTGCTCTAATCACTCACTCCCTAAAAATATCCTCCATTATTTTGAACTTCTACCTTAAAATCATATCTTGCTACCATTGATATGCTTTTCCCCCAAATTTCCAATAAAATATCCATGAAAATACAGTAAGTGGTGAAAATACACAGTACATGAGAACTTAGTAATAATCCTCATACCAGAATTAGGATTGTATTGAATAAAGCTGTAAATTTAAGTAACAGAGTACTTACTCCCATCTTAATGAAAATAGACACAAACATCCCTCACTCTTTGTCTACATTTGTTTCTTGTTTCAGGAATACAAGCCCTACACCAATCTCCAAACAGAGCAGATTGTTTCTGTACAGTTGTGGAGTCAGTCAGGTTTGATGGGCACAGGTATCCTGATCCCTGAAAAGGGTCATAGGAAATATAATCAGTGGTTATTGGGCTGACTGTTTACCGTAGGGACCAGACAGGATCGTTTATTCCCCTGCCTCTACTATCCATCAAGATTGACAACAGGGACAGTGAATCTGTAAGGTGGGCTTCTGAGCAATCTCATTGCTCAGGGTCTTGATGAATTCAAGGAATAATGGCAGTGAAAATACAAATCAGGAAAACTGTAAAAGCATTACATGTATAGGGTGATGCAGCAAAAGGGCAGAAAATGAGAGGCAGATATTTAAAATGGGGATATTACCTGTAGTCTTGTTATAATGGATAAGGTTTAAAGCATTGAGGTGGAGAGGAGAAAAGCATCATTGAATGTAAGATGATGAAGACATAAAGAGTCCAGGTGGAGATTATTTCATCAAAAGAGATACCGATATCACTAGGACCAATGAAAGGAGAAGGGGAAAAAAATAAACTCTGAACCAGAGTCTAAAATCTCCTTAGAAAAGAATGGGAGAGAGAGCAGGCAAGTCAGAGCAAGAAAGGATGCTGTTGCTGTGAGAGTCCCAGGTGTGTTCCATGGACCAGCAAGCTCTGGAGTCCCTGGCAGTTTTTACAAATGCTGAATCTCAAGTCCTATTCCAGACCTACCTATCTAATGAGAGTCTGCATTGCATTTTCACAAGAATCCCATATGATTCACGTTAAAATTTGAGGCACACTGGTACAGGGAGACAGTATGCACCTCAAAGAACATAAGATTATTTCTTCCTTTCAAAGGAGAGAGAAGGAGTGATGTCTGGGAGCATTGATGAAGAGCCAGGAGACCAGTTACATGACATCCCATCTCTGACATAAGCAACATGTAAGAAAAGGACCTCAGCTTAGAAGGTGGCATGGGAAGCTTGTTCTCTGCAGAAAATTAGTTTTATTTTAAAGTTGTTTTCCTGGAAGCACGTTATACTCACTTGAGGAGCTTTAAAAAATGTTAATATTCAGGTCTCCTAGATTTTCTGATTTCAACTGGTCTGCACATAGAGCAGAGATACAATTTTATTTGTTTGCTTGTTTTTTGTTTTGTTGTGATTACAATGTGCATCCAAGGTGGAGAACAGCTGTTTTAAGATCCAGGGGAAAACGTGAAAGGCTAAGAAATTGAGAACATGGGATTTTCTTCTTAGCAGGAAGCAGATCTCAGGGAGCACCCTGGAAGTGTTTGGGTGCCCTATGTTGACTGGGGCATCTGAGGACTATGGGGTGTCTCTCTGGGTGACCAACGACTGGTAATGTTTGCTCGTGACTCAGGTCTAACAAGAATTGAACCATGGCATGGCAGCCACCAGATCTATTGCCGTCCCTCTTCATGATGAAATTTAGGGTTGGTGGCTCCTTGTGTCTTTTACTGGAAATAACTTACAGGTGTTTAGCTTTGAGCTTCCCTAGTGTTCTCCCAGGTAGAAGTATTCCTAAACAGACTGCACTTCCTGAGCCTCAAGCGATACAGCAGAGTTCACGGGCAGTGGCTCATTAAGACTTGGAGTAGCAATTTCTCAACTGGAGGATTTAAATTTACAAATAAATAAATATATATATATATTTATAAATAAATATAAATAAATAATATATTATTTACAATAGACTTTTTCTTTAAGACTTTTAAGATTCCACTTAATTTCTACCTTAGCACATCTTCTGGTATCTTTAGCTCAATGACAACTTGGTTCCTTTTCCCTTAGAGCCCCTGTAAGACTTGATTATTTGTAATCCTTTATAACAGTCTCCAAGCTAGTCACCCTGCCGTGACTTTGCCTTCTAGTAACCCATTTATCACAAAGTAACCATAGTAGTCCCACTAAAATATGGATGCATTTGTTTCTCCCTAGCTTAAAACTCTCTTGTGGCTCTCCATCTGTCAGAATAAAATACAGACTGCTCCATTTAGCCTTGCTAGTCTATCAGAGGCTGGTTATTGACACAATTCAGAGATCATAGGTACAGAGATGGAGCTGTAGGACGTATCCAGTTAGCTTGAAAAACTGGGAACACATGTGATACCAATGCACTGGGACTCCTTCCACAAGTCAACACACCCCATTTAATAATAGTTCAGAGGGTCAACCACAGGTGTTTCTTATTTATTAACACACCTAATTAAAAAGATCTGTATTTAGCTTTACAAGATGCACCTGGTTCTTTTACACTTATTTGGCTCAGTAGAGAGTTCACAACTGGGTTGTTTCTCTAAATGAAACCTCACTGGACTCATCATGTGACCACCAGGGCCCCCTTCCACATCTCTCCTATCATCTCATACAATTCTTTCCAAGTTCAGAGCACTTCAGGTGCACTAGAATACTTCCTGTGCCTCAAGTGAAACCAACCAATCTCACGTAGAGAACAAAAATTCCAAACACTGAATTCTTCATATCATTCAAGTCTCAGTGAACCTTCTCCTGGTCCCAACCACTCAGTCTCAATCACTCACAACACCGATTCTTCCGCATTCTTCCTCATATTGCTAGTTTCATCTCTTCTTGTAGTTATCATTGTCTATGGTCGTCAAGCTCATGTTTTTGCTTTGCCTTGTCTTTCTATTCATTGTTTTGCCCCCTTCCACCTTCTCAATGCCACAGTCTCCCACCTTTCCTGTCCCCCAAAATATGTTGCTTGAGATAGGAGAAAAGAGATCTGGTGTTACTCTATCTCTAGCACCAATATCAGTGCCTTAACATTAACAAGGCATTTAAAAATTATTTTTTTGTCAGACTCTTCCTTGGAAATACTTTACATTGCCCCTCTGTTTTTGCTTTTTCTTTTCTTTAATTGAATGATGAATACTATTCTTTCCTATAAACATATAAACATATTATTTTTTGTTGTTAAACTCTCATATATTAAATGGAAAGTACATTGGTGCTTAAATTCCCTGGCCAAATTCCCCTTGATGCTATTTATTTCCTTTTGTGGTTCATGTGGACAGAGGAGGGACTCTTTGGAAAGCTCTGCTCAATTGTCTGAGCAGTGGGGTGGAGATTTGGGGGTCATCTGAAGCAGTCTGTAGATTACTCCCTTCCATAGTGAGCAGGTGAAAGGCTGCAGTGCTCAGCATTCTGTGATGACATTGCCCCACTATAGCAAATACCATCACTTACCCACTTTTTACCTACACTGGCTTTAATTCTGGATTGGCAATGCCCAAAAGAGCTTCTGAAGTCACATAGTCTAATTTGGATGATGTTGGAAAGAGCTCTGGCTATAAAGAAAGCAGGTTTCACAAGAGCATTCTAGCCTGTGGGTCACTTGGGTTAGGTTAAGTAATACTACAGTAACAACCCACAGCCTCAGGAGCTTAAAGCAGCAAAGATTGACTCATCAGTCATAGGAACTCCATGTGGGTTCAAATGACCCTTGGGGATGCTGTCACGTGTGTAGGCTTTGCAATGCTCCTCTGGCCATTGAGTTGGAGAATGAAACCCAGGAAAGTCTTGGCCTGGTTTCTGCCTGAAAGTGATTCATATCACTCTCCTCACCCTTGGCTCTTGGCCGGCCAAGGATATCTAATGACCACACCTGACTCTAAAAGAGGGTAGGGAGGGTCCCTGGGAGGAAGGAGGCCTGGGTGGTGGTGGGGGCTGAGCTGCTCATGGCAGCCCTGGAACACTGAGGCGGGCACACACAGACAGGGCTGCAGGAAATATCTCCTGTGTAATAGACCCAGATGTAACAAACACAAACTCAGATTTGCAAAAGTGTAGCTTTCGTTTTTGTATAACAGCTTCAGTCACCAGCCCCATTCTGCTTGATGTAGATACAAAACATACTATCTTAGTGATAAATTCAGTCACCTTTTGTTTTCTTTTTATGGAATTGGAATCTAAACTTGAATTCAGTCACATTTCTATGACTCAAAACAG
Organism: Neophocaena asiaeorientalis asiaeorientalis; assembly: GCF_003031525.2. NCBI lineage: Eukaryota > Metazoa > Chordata > Mammalia > Artiodactyla > Phocoenidae > Neophocaena > Neophocaena asiaeorientalis. The sequence goes on from NW_020172187.1 coordinate 3,057,495, forward strand.
TTTCCCTCCTATCTCCTCAAGGGCTTAGGTGTACGACGACGCTTGGTGGGGGGAGGGGCAGCCATAAGCAGACCTTCTGTGCTTCGATGCACCACATCACGGTCCAGTTGCCAGTCATTGTCCTTATGCAGAGGGCGGCCCGCTGATGTGCGGCACCCACTGAGAGGTGGTCACCGCCCCACACAGTTCCCTTACCTCAGCTGTTACCCCCCCGTCTCCCATTAAAGGGAAACAGCTCTATACATCGGAAGATAGAATGGCAACTTCTCATTTTATTATTCATGGGGAGAGTCTTGTCCTTTTCCTAAATTTCAGAAGCTGTAAAGCAACAGAGGTAGATTTAACTGAGATTAATATTTTGTTCTTTGAATCTGCAAATATTGTTTTGGCGAGCAGTATTATCATTCTGATCCCTAGAGAGAAAGGCCATTTTCAAAGGAGGGAGAACATTTAGTACCTCATATTTCTGCTTCTGTGCCCAACCAAGAAGAGGTTTGCAACAGCAAGATTGAGGTTTTTAAATCCTCTCAAAGGAAAGCTGTACTATGCGAGCGATTTTGTGGCATTCGATATTAATACTGTGTGCTATCACAACTCATTTTCACCCATTCAGAAGGTGTAGAAACATGTTAAGCACTTCGGTAAAATGATTGTATTTGCATGCCATAAGGGTGGAAGCAAATACTGAAAATATACAGCTCCAGTACTTTATGAAGGACAACTTTAATCTCATACAAATGACTACTTACTGTAAAGTATTTTATTATTTACAACTGGTAGAGAGATAGCTGCTTCACTGAACTTCTGTTTGCTTCTTACTGCAAAACTCATAAAGCAATATCCACTGAAGTTAGTAGAGGTTTGAATAAATAACCATAAAATCTGTCATATATCTTAACCAGAAACTGCACTGTTACATTATTAAGGGAATCTTTCCTTTTAAATTGTACTCATTTAATTGAATTACTGGGCATTAACTTGATGTAAGCATACAGGAATTCACAGTGTAATGTATGTTATTCATTGAATCATATTTATAACATTACTTGACTTTATGGGCCATTCCAGTATTTTTGGATGAGGTTATAATTTTTCATATAATTTTTCATTCTTTTTCAGTTAGCCTTAGAATTACTCATTTTGGGTAGTGAGAGAGTCTTAGGCTCAGTATTATTGTTGATAGACTTGTTTCTTACTCAGATTTCCCCCCACACACACAAAAGAAAAAAGCAGAGGGATTTGAATTTTTTTAAATTTGTTTTTATTTTTAACATTTTCATAGTTTTACAATATATGTTGATGAGGCATAATTGCAGATTGAAAATTACAAGATAGAAGTTTCATCTCTTCTACTTTCTTTTTAGCTGATTGTGATATGAGAATTTATTAAGGTAGTTCATCATTACAGTAAATCATTTGATGTCCGTCCTTCCTAGATAACGTTGAAAATCTATCATAAAGATGGCCTAAAATATTACATTTAACTTACTTTATTTAAAGGGATGACTATGACATAAATATCAACTCACAATGTAGGGTTAACATTTTTCATAATCAGGGAGTTTCATGATTATTTGTATCCAGGTTTAAAGAAAAAATATGACAAAATGCTAAGCATAATCAAATATTTGACCTGAGAATAGGTACAACGGAATGAAAGTCACATTAATGTGTTTGTCAGAAAATCTGTTGTTCTAGACCTGTCTTTAACAAATTGCTCTAATGCTGAATCTATTATTCCATACATGAAGTGGAGGTGAAAAGATCTCACACTAATAATGTAACAAATAAGCTTGAATTTGAAAATGAGTAGTGCTTTTTGGGAGATGAAAATATAATGAACACTGGGGCTATAGAATAAATAGTGTAAGCAACCACAGTAGCTACAGAAACCACCTTTGCCAAACCAAAATTTAGGAACCAAAATTAACATGTGAAACATGTGCAAATTATGTAGATGTCTCTGAGAAAATAATTGGTGAACCAAAAAAGAAAGATAACTTGGTTTGTTTCCACACGGCTAGGAGGTTTTCCCAACAATTTGGGGAGAAAAACAACACATAACAGGAGCTATTAAACACTTGAAGAATTAAGGTAGAAATAGGAAAAGAATAATGGTGATAAAATTTCCAACACAATCAAAAGTAAAAAAGCAGGTATTATTTTGTTCTCTACTTAGTGTTTCTAATGATACCAAAAGTCATAAATTACAGCACATATATAAAACTCAACAAAGACCAAATGTAACTCATTATTCCTTCATTCTGAAAATTTCTTCCTTCTCTCTATTTAAATAAATTACAAAAAAAATCTAATATTGGATTTTTATTGTTACCGAACTCAGGTCTGGCTGCTCACCGCTCAAAAATCAATAGAGAGGCAAATGTTGATAGAAAGGAAAGTTGCTTTTAATCAGAATGCCGGTGATACGGGGAGATTGTGGACTCAGGGTCTCCCAAAAAAAAAAACGCTGAAGATTCTGCTTGGCCGTGAAAATTTTTAATTGGAAAAAGGAAAGTAGTCTCAGTTAATCACTGAGATGTGGATCAAACTTGTCACCACCCACCACTGCTGGCAAGCTTGTCGACTCCTCTGACTCCTCGTGAAGTCTAGATGTTATCTTGCTCACAGTTTGGACACACAGTATGTTCACGAGATTACTGAAGGGGAAACTAGGGAAGAGATCCAGTCATCTGCAGATTACTTATTCTTTATTTCTACTTCTTTGAACTTCAGAAAAACCAACAGAATAGGCAAGGTATTGTGTGATCAAAAGATTTGAAATGTATGCTTGGGCCACAGATGAGTAGAGCATGGGGGTGCAGGGTTTAAGGTTAATTACAAGGTAACTTTGCTTCAGTTGAAAAGGAAATGGGTTTCCTACTTGTGGGCAGCTTTCTGCAAAGAGCTGCATACAATATTTTAGTAACATTTTCTTCCCACCCCGGTTTAGCTTACAATTAACTACTAAGTCCAGTTATTCCATCTACTCCATTTTCCCAACCCAATCTCAAATTTTAATACTCACTACCTTTGGTGTGGTTCTGATTCCTATAATCACTTTTCTTAAGTATTAGATGATCTTCTTAGATTCAATTTTCCCAACCCAAATTTACTCTGAATGCTATGACCAGGACTATCTTTCTAAGATATAAATTTTATCATGACATTATTCTATCAACTCTTCCATAATTCTTCACACTGCACAGTTAAGTATAGAGACTTTTTATCTAATTGCCATCACACATCCTGACACAATGGATATCCACTCCATGTACCTTATATGTCAGATACATGGAGAAACATCTATTTTGTAAGATAAGTCTTTTTCAAAATATAAATTTTAAGAGGCTTCAATTTGCATTAAATTGACCAAAACTGTGTGTCAACAGATCATATTATTTTCAGATCCATGATTTTTCAAAGTCCCTTAATATTCTCAGCAAATATTTCACATCACCTACATATACTAGATAAGGACATTTTTCATGTTTAATTTTTATCTAATAAGTGTTCCTTTCCACAATTGACTAAGTAGGTAGCCCATTTCCATGATGTTTCAGTTCATGATGATATGATCAGGTTGCTGTATGGTCTGTAAGGACTAAGACCTTGGTCGCTATTACCAGTTTCACTCTCCTTTTCTCATAGTCATCTATGAATAAATTTTAAAAATATTTTGTTTCCTTAGCTAATAAAAGAAAGTCACTTTTCCCTCATTTATGAGCAAAGACATTCTTTAATTAATCTCTCCAAAGATGATCATTTACTAGCTCTCACAGTAGCATGTCAAATAGCCCACACTTGTAGGTTCATGGTGTCCTATAGAGGAATCACATGCTCATGAAGTTTCTTTGAATCTCCATGGCTTCAGGAAACCCAGGAGCAAGGGATTCATTCACAGGTAAGAGAGTAACAATCACCCCATCTCTCTTGCCTTTGTAGAGGGTGCTGTAGTGTTTCATAGACATGGTTAGGGCATGTTTTAAAATAAGAGGAAATTGGCATATAAAAATGTAAGACTACTTCCTCCAAATAAAATAAGAAGTGTAGACTTTAAATGTAACTATACATATATATTTATATATGTATCTAAGTATAGGTTATACATCATCTATATCATATATGTATGTTTATACAGGTATAAATATACACATAAATATATATGTTCTTAAATTTCCCACAAAACACACTGTCAAAGAATATTTAAATAAGTAGTTAATTAAAGAAAATCAAAGCATTCTTTATAAAAGAAAGTGTAAGTAGATTTCCATAGAGACAAAACATAATGTATGTGTGTACCTTGTACAATGATGTCAAAACTACTACACTACAAATATAGACTCTTTGCTTAATATAATTACTCAAAAATACTTTTCAAAGTTTTCCTAAATAACTAAACTACAAGAGTATGAAAATATGATCAACAGAAAGAGTGAGCAAACTTTGTTTCAGTAGACACAAAGCTGATTTCTGGCAGATAAACTGTTATTGAAATTGTTAGGTATAAGTTTAGCAATTATTGTCTTTGATAAAATGCATACAAACCTACATCACATATAAATTCTCTATGTAATTATCCAAATATATTTCTTCAAAACAATGATTAAAAGGAAAGATTTTATATCAAAGTGCACTATGTAATGTTCTAACCAAAATGTAATGCAAATACTGAATTTTATTTGCCTGTAGACATGGTTTCATGTTACGTTTATGTTCTTCTTCCTGTTTCTAGAACATTTTACATCTCACACAAAATTAGTATTTATTTTATTAAACATATCATTCAGAGCTGAATAATATTTGTATTTGAAGAAATATTGTTTTAATCCACAGATTTGCGAAGAGAAAAATGTATTATTCTCAAATTCTTAAAGAGAAAATAAAGATTTTATATGCTGCATGATTCATGATTTTATGCTGATAAGTAAACACACATTTTTATAATATTTTTAGTGAACCCAGACCTCTGAGGAGAGGTCATAATATTATACAAGGTGAAACTGTGGCATACATTCTAGGAGAGGAAGAAAGTAAAGGAATATGAAGAAGCGAGTTGGTGAAAAACGAACTGGTACTGGGCATTGAACTAACGTGGGTGTAAACCTGAAGATAGGTGTAACAGGGCTTTCTTTTTATTTATTTCATGAATGGAAACATTCTTATTTTTTAAAATTATTCCACATTGGTATTTAGAACACCTGAGAGAAACCAGAAGCAGGAAAATGTGTTAGTACTGAATTGAATTGTGGACATAATGCTATGAGTCTTGCAATAAATAAAGGTTATTTATGAGAGATATCTGAGAGATATTCCATGGAAAACTATCAATGGTTGGTGTTGTATTGAACATAGTAAAGAAAGAAGGAAGAAACAATATAGATTCTAAAATTTGAAGGACACATTGGAAGAATTTTGTAAAACAATCTATTATTCCAACCAAGCATAAATTCATTTTATACAACATTCAAAAAATCATTGTCTATTTTTCCTTTAGAACAACATTGAGGATTATTACAATGTTACAACTCTTAACTCACGATTGAACATTGTAAGCATGAAATTCTTTGAAAAACTATATACTTGCCACATAAATTGTTGTATTTGTAATTTTGTAGAATACAAACCCATCCCTTAATCTTAGACAGGACACATTTTTTTTTGAGAAACACTGAGCTTGGAGTAATGAATAACAAAATTGCTAAAAGAAACCTGTTACTTAAAATGTCTGGGCATTCAAACTTTTCAAATGTCTATCAAATCCCTGGCATGACTGGGAGTTTGTCAGATTGTCCTAAAGTATTACTATTTGCCTGCAGTTCTATGTCAGTTTTAAATTTCTATAATCTCAATATAGATTAGCTTTATTTCTGAAGGTAAAGGTTAATGCTGTAGCACAGTAGCATAGTTGGAAATAGCTAAGTTCTTAAATGAACAGCAAATAAAATGTATTTATGACAAATCTCCATATGTGGATTATATGATTAATACAATCATATAATCATAATGTGATTAACTCTGCCTAAATATGTATTAGGAAACTGATCTTATGGGATAAGATGGGTAGTCTAGAGGAGCAATGAACCTTACATCGCACATTTATATTTGCTGGGAATTATTAGTAAGATGTTGTATGTGTACCAAATTGATATAGCAATTATAGTGCAAAAATAAGTCAATGGTATGGGTCCCATCAGGAAGTCAGACAAAAATGGGAAAGATTGGTATTGGATATTAAATTTTGCTGATCAGGCAGTAATATTTTAATCAAAATGTCAATGAAAGGAGAGGCATGCCTTCAAGTCCAGAGAAGTGAAAGAGGAATGAAATAAGCTCTCTTGGGTGTTAGGTGGGACCAGTGGTTCTCAATTCTGGCTACACATTAAAATCAGGTGCTTTAAAAAATACTGGTCTTATTTCTAGATTATACATTTTAATTGTTATAGGAGGAGACTTATGCATCTAGTTATTTTAACTCATCTGATAATTCTAATATTTCACCACATTTGAGAACTCCTAGGTTAGTTAATCTCAATCTTTAGTATGTTATCAGAATCACCCAGTGGACTTGTTAAAACATCCTTTACTTGACCTCACTCCAGAGTTACTGATTTTAAGTCTAGGATAAAGTCAAAGGTTTTGCTTTTCTCACAAGTATTTTGCTTTTCTCACATCTAGGTGATGTTGATGCTACTGGTCCCAAAGACCATACTTTGAGAAACATTGCTTATGTTAAAACAACAAAGACACCATCAACAATAACAATATTGTCCCTAATAATCTGTGTATCTAATGCTTAAACTACACATATTTAGATATTTGTGTCACATCTACAGTTGCATAAGTTTACAGAAAAAATAATTTATAAATGGAGTCCTGTTTAAGCAATCATATCCTAACAAAACTATTTAGACCCATATAATTAATAGCATTTTTAAAAGTAAAATATATCATGGTAATTTGACAACAGACTTTATTTTTTATAATCTTATTAAAGGAAAAGATTCTTTCTTAAAAGCTGTCATCATTTGCCAGCAATCATAATTTTAAACTTCAGCATACTAACTCAAGTTTTCATTCATCTATGGGAAATTAATCAAATGAGCTTAAATTAGTCTTATTAAACTTTCATTAAAAGTTTAGTATTAAAGTTTTAAAAACATTTTGTATATTTATCTTATTTTTACACATAAATTAGGGCCTTGAAGTTAATTTAATTAAAAAACATAAAATATGCACGTAAATTATTGGGTATTGTTTATAGCTACATTAAAAAGTAGAAAAGACAATGATGTCTTTAAACGTCTTTGGTTAAGAATAAATGAAAATGAACATCTTGTTTGACAAATATTCTTTTACTACATTTAAATCACTAATTGATTTTAGAGTATGTGTTGTCATTTCTTTAATCATCTTTGAATAAACATGATGATAGTGCATAATACAGTATTGAAAACGAATAACCTGCTTCAGGAGATACAAATTAATATTAATAAAAGTCACCTTACTTTTAAATTGTTCAAATGCAAGCTACATATATTTTCTCAAGGTCATTAAAGATATAGAAAAAATTGAATAACTTCAAAAATCTTCTAGATCTATTTACATAATTCTAATTATACTGCAGTGTTTGAAGATAGTTTTTTGGTTTTATTTCTATGCATCACATTGTCATTTACTCTTGTAAACACAATAAAACATAATGGATTTTTCTTTTCTCTTTTGAAAGAAAACATATCTTATTTTAATGAGAAAATAGCATGTATGCAAATAAAGATTTGCAGTATAATTTTAGATAAAGCAATTACTTCTCTAGTAAATTGCTTTGAATTCCTAAGAATTTCACAGCACAATGTGTCTGGGAGACCTGGAGGATTTATCTTAGACCATGAGTTCAGACAGAGAGAGAGAAAGGACATTAATGTTAATGAGTAACATATAGTATAGTCTGGAGAATATGTCAGCTCCAGGCTGTAAATGGAAATCTGACCATAAATGCCAAGTGGATAACTAGGGACTGCAATATAGTGACAAATAAGGTCATTATCTGATACTTATACAAATAGAAAGGTCAAGATAAACTGTGACTCCAAGCTAGAAGGCAGACAGTTTGGTACAGGACAGTCTACTTTAGAGGTGAATCATCATCTCAAAGACCAAGAAGTCAGTAAATGCAAGAAGGTCAAAAAGAACATTGTGAATACATACTGTTTGCTATCTGAGGTAATTTACTGCTTAAGATTTAGCTGTTCCTACCTTTCTTAATAGTATATATAAACCAAACTCTGTAGAACTGAGTTTTAGATTTTAAGTGAAGGAACGAAAAGGAAAATCAATCAGTCAATCAATGACCTGTTGGAAAATTTAGAATGAGGAACTGCGTACTTTGAAAGGACCAGTTTTCCTAATTCTTTTTGCTAGAAGCTAGATTTACTCTGCCATGCATTTATTTAGCACTCACTTTCTGAATACATACCACAGTATCAGATACACAGTGGTTTATAATTTCTATTTTCTTAACTCATTAAAAGGAAATAGAAATATTTTAAAATATATGTTGTCTCATCCTTCAACATTAACACAAAGTCTTATTTGAACAGTTCCTCAAATCGTAAAGAATTCAGCTATAAAGTAATCGAGCCAATGGATGCTTGGTATTTCCTAAAAGTTGATCACTTTCAGCATGCAGTTTTAATTATAGACTTGTAAAAAATAAAATTTCACTTAGTCTAACAATCCCAGTGATTCTTGAATGTCAACTCCAGCACTTATGCTTATGTTTGTCCCTCTTAAACACAAGAATTTCCTCTGATGAGTAATCCAATACTTGCCAAGGTGCCGCATTTCATCTTTGAATAATCATTTTGAAAATTCACTCATATTTGGAATGAATATCTAGGTTCTCCTAATTTCATCTTTTGATTCCACCCCTCTAATTACATTCCTGAGTGATTAAAAAGAAGATCAATTAACATTGCTTCCTCTCCTCAACCTTCAGCTATTTTAAGATTCGTATTATATGCCCTGGGCTTTTTTTAATTTTTCTTTTCCACCTTGGGACTCTTTTAGAAGCAGTGCTAATTTGGTGGAACAAATAAGGTCGGCAATGGATTTCCAACACTGTCCCCGAACAATCCTGTGACTATTCACTTACAATTTCCTCACATCTCAAAACAAGTAAAACAAAACCAAAAAACATCTCCAGTTTTGGACTCTAGGACTTTCTTTTCTGTCTTGACAGCAACATACTTTTGTTGCCCTTTTTGTCATCCTTTGCAGTTTTTGCAAACCTCTTTGTATTCGATGTATCAACTATGCAATCATTCAAATCATATTATTTGGTGCAAAACTCGAGGTTGACCTTGAACGTGGCAGTGAGCACAGTGGAAAATCCATGTATAATGTATAGTCAGCCTTCCTATACCAGGTTCTTCCACAGCCTTTGTTCGTCCATATCCTTGGTTCCACATACTTGGATTCAAATAACTGCAGATAGTGTGGCATTTCAGTATTTACTGTTGAAATTTACTATTGAAAAAAATCTGTTACTGAATCCAAGCTCACTCTGCTCACTGCACGACAGGCCAATGAATCGGAGATGAGGTGTTGAGGCAAGGAATATGACTTTATCCAGAAAGATGGCAGAATGAGAAGACCGCAGACTAGTGTCCCTGATAAACCATCTTATTGGGGCTTAGATGTAAGTTCCTTTTATAGCACAGAGAGGGGGAGGAGACGAGGAAGTAAAGTAAAAAGGTCATACGTTTTGCAGATGTCCCCTGGAATGGCCAGCCTCGTGTAGGGATGTGTTAATTTCTTCTTTCCTGCAGCCATCCACAGGTGGACAGGGTCAGGATGCTTCCCTGAACAAAGGCACTTTGGTCTAACATTCAGGCAGAGGGGCAGGGTTCCCTGAGGCAGGCCATTATGTATAGACGGTATCCTTTTAGAGAACAAACACAGAGGAAAGCGTTTGTTTAAAGTAAAAGAAACAGATCCAACATGTAATCAGATATGGCTCTTCTCTGTAACAAATCCACGTGTAGGTGGAGCCTCACAGTTTAAACCCGTGGTGCTCAAGGGTCAACTGTGTAGCAATATGCAGCACTGACTCCACAATTTTCTTCTTTTAACCTTTGAATGTGTCATTTTAAACCTGCATTTATCCTAGAGCACCGTATGGATAACTCTTTTATTTATTTATTTATTTATTGTTCTTCATTGAAATACCTCTAATTTAATCAGCAGAGTTTTTAGTTTTTATAAACTTAACAAAATGTTGCATCATTATTTTTAAATTCATTTAGTAAACAAGAAAATGAAGAGGACGTGAAACCGACACATAACTGACTTCATAAAATCTGCAATCTCGTGCCTTGAAATTCTCGTGTTTTTATTCCCTATGTTTTAGAACTCTACTATACCATTATTTGGGTCATATCTGGCTTTATCAAATTGTTCTCACTTGAGATGGTAGGGCTGTTTTTTCCCTTAGGTGCTCTCCATATCAGATTCACTGTAAATAATTCCTACATAGTTGCAATTAAATCTAAAGTCTCTGCTATATTTGGAGAGGGAGATGGCATATATTAAAAAAAGTATTACATGTTTTTTATGAAATGAGAATTCCAACAGATAATTGTATACCAACATGTTTTGGTAACTACATCTTTCCTTGCCTGTGTTTCCCCTTTGTCATGAAGTCCTAATCAATTTATTTAACTTTTGTCCTTACAACCCACATTTTCCCTTTTTTAATCTTGATAAAATAATTGTTGAAAATTATCTAAATATCTGATTAATACTTGTTTAGAAATATTTCAGTATGCAGGAATATATCGTCTTCTATAGTAAAGACCCATTTCCTTTGAATAGGTATCTGTTCATTCAGTTCATCTAATAGGACTATTATATTCCACGCTCATGCAACATATTTAACTACCTGAAAATTCTTATAATCTCACACTTTATTTCTCATGGTCCTAGCTTTTTCCTCTTAGTATGTCAGTTGAGTCTATTGTCTTAAGCCAAAACTCTTTAATGGTCAATACTTTATATCTCCATCTTTTAAAAGAGGGGTCCCCAACCCCTGGCCACAGACCCATATTGGTTCTGTTAGGAACTGGGATGCACAGCAGGAGGTGAGTGGCAGGCGAGCAAGCAAAGCTTCATCTGCTGCTCCCCATTGCTCCCCATAGCTTGCGTTACTGCCTGAACCATCCTCCCCCACACTGTCTGTGAAAAAATTGTCTTACGCAAAGCCAGTCCCTGGTGCCAAAAAGTTGGGGATTGCTGTTTTAAACTATAATTTTACCATTATCTCTACCTTTTTGGTGTTTTATACTTCCTGTTGGTAATATTTATAGTCAACTTTAACATGCTACCTCTTTTTAAAATTATTCTTCTCTATATTTGAAACATCTATACAAATATTTTCTAGACATTATAGAATGTGGTTTCTTAGTCCTAGCTACCTATCTAAGCACAGAATAATTCTCAATATATGATCTTGATGACAGTTTCTACTTTATCCAGAAATGTAAATTACCACTAGAATACATCTTTTCAGGAAATTATACTCTATTGTATTTATAGGCATTTAATCAGTTCAGAGTAGTTATTGTATATTCATAATTTACTGAGACCTGCATTACATCGTAATTACAGATTCTTTAAAGGTGTTTGAATTTGTTGAATGCACCTTTTTTCTCACTTCTAATCAAGTAAATATGTACTTAACTGATGTTATCCTTTATTTGAACTAAATAATTTTGATTTCTTATTCAGTCTATCCAACATTTAGATTAAAACTAACATTGTAAATGACTTAGCTGATGATGTTTAATAAATATGGCTTCTGCTACTAATTGAACATACGAATAAATTCATATCTTTTTTAACCTTCATTATAATTCTGTTACAGATTTTAATTTTAGCTTCTTTATGTTTGTGGGAGTTTTGTATTTAGCTCTTCCTCCACTTAGGAATTCATAAAGGAGAACTGGACAGAAGAGGTGGAAATAATATTCCACTATTCCTCAGCTTAAGAGGTGAAAACTATTTTGATCAAAGCAAAACAAAATATTTTTTGTAATATAAACACCATTTAGTCTAATGGTGTAATATAAAGATGTTTCAAACACTAAAAGTGAACATGACTTCTTGTGACTGATGTATATTTCATGAGTTGGAAAAGTTTGCTTTTAACTTTATAGTATCACTTCTGGTCCAAGACATAAGTCCGTTCACCACTGGTACCCAGTGTCATTTATCCTCCACAAGCGGAAAACATTCTGGGAGTGAGAGTTTACTAGGCGAGATGGGAGTTTTCTTTCAGCTTGATCAGTTCAAAGCTGACTCAAGTACTTTAAATCTTCATTTATAAGTCATCCTTTCTCATATTAGGGAAACAGAACCTCAGCCACCTTCATCTTGAAGCACAGAAATCCTTTCTAAGACCCTGAAGCTATAGAAGTGACATCTCTAAAGCTATAAATATCTGTGTGATAACCCTGTTACTCAAAGAAAATGCATTTACTGACTGCAATATATTTCTTTTATTCCTCTAAACAGAGGTAGTTCTATCCAGTTATATATTCCTTACTAGGGCATTGGAAAAGGGATGCATTCTTATACTGTGCCTCTTCTTTACGATCTTTTTCATCCCATTTTATTTGCATTTTGCAAAGGAATGATGCCTCACAGAGCGAATATGTAGCATGTTTTGAGATATGACACAGCGCTACCTGGGATTGGTGAGAATTCTATTTAAAAGCAGATATTAAAAACAAAAGTAAAAACATATGCTTGTGTTAACATCACATATGACATAACACAGGAAAAATTTTATTTGAAAAAATTATGACGTATTTGACCTAACTGTTGCCTTTTCTTTAATCATTAAAAATAAATTTATTTCTAAATTAAGGAGTATTTTGCAAAATTATTGGTAAAATATAAGTAAAGTACATTAGGTTGTCAATAGATTTAAAATCTTGAGAAAGTAGTGGACTTGTCTCTCTTGTATGTGTGTTTATCCTAAGCATCTGGCATTGTGCTAACTGAAAAAATGTTTGCCTGACTGCAGTAAACAGTAGGTGTTAAATACTATTTGGAATGAATCACTGCTGGATTTTATGCATGATGAATATAAAATATATGAATTGGATTAACTAAAACGATCACAACTTGTGAAGGTTAGCTCCTTGGATAATCTCACATAACATGGGAATTTTAAGTTAATTACTTTATACATACATCCTTATCACATAAATACTGTCTTCAAAGAAACAATTTTGAAATGTGTTTTATAGTTAAATGACTAGAAAAGGAAAATATAAAATATGTGGATATTCCTCCAGTTTCTGTCTTTATAATGCAATCAAATTCTGAAACTGCAGAAAGCTGTTTCACCAGTTTATTGGTCATGTTTAGTTTAACCATGTCTTGGTTCTTTATAGAAGTTTGCCTTGCATACATAGAAATACTTTATTTTATGAACTGATGCCACAAGTATGTGTGACAGTTTGAACACTGTAGCTTTTTCAGAAATAGAAAACACTTATGGGATTATAGCCTTATATATTGGAAACATAAAATTTATAGCAAAGAAAGCATTCAAAGAAAACACAGACAATTTTTGTTCTAAATTTATACCTACCAATCATCAATCTTGTGAACTTGGATAAGAAAATGTATCTTCTTAGGGAACAGTTTCTTCATCTATTTAAATGTGGGCATAGTATTATTGCCCATTTTATAAAATTGTGAAAAGCATTTATTAATGAAGCAGTTATTTTTGAGCACATGACATGCCTTCATTATGAACTTGCAACAATAGCAACAACAATTCTATTACTACTGATGATAGTATTTGAATGCACTAAACACTTTATACGGTATCTACTTTAACCATCCTATCAGCTAGAAATATATGTATCAATGTCTTCATTTTTTGCTTGACAACTAATGTTCAGAGAGTTTAGGAAAATTTCAGAAGTAAATAGTTTATAGTTATCAAAGCCTGGATTTGAACTTAGGTGTCTCTGAGGCTCTTAATCATTATAATACAAGCCCTTCAAGAAGTTTAGAGTCTAGTATGAGAGGTACAATTACATGAAGGTAAATTACAGTATGATCAGCAATTCGCTGACAGAGAAAGAAGAAAAGAGCTGCAGGAACACCAAGGGCAAATGAACCTCTCTCTCTAGGGAAGAATTGCAAGTCTTCACTGAAGAGGTTATACGTGAGGTGATAGTGGAAAGATGAATAGGAACTTTCACCCAGGAAAAAGGGAGTAAAAAGTAGGTGGTGGGGGAAAAAGGGAGACTGAAGTAGAAAGGGTATTCCTCAGCAGAGGGAATATTCATACATACCGAAAATAATGAATTGCAAAAATGATTTGACAAAGCTGGATGAGGCAGAAAAGTGGGGACTTCAAAGGTAGGTAGAAGCAGATTGTGAAATTCTTTGTATGACACAATTAATAGTTTTAAATCTACCAATGAGGCATTGGATAATCAAAGCACATTTGCAAAAATGAAGAATGGCTAGCTTTCTTGGAAAAGAATAGATTAACAAGAGGTAAGGCAGTAATACCTTTGAGGAAACTAGCTAATGGCTGAAGGGGAGTGATAAAGGTTAGGATTAAGGAGGAAATAATGTGATTAGAGGGATGAGCTAAATGTGGGAAACACCTTAAAATGATGTCAACCGAATATTGTGACCAGTGTAGATGAAGAGGGAGATAAATTAGTGATATAAAACTTTCAAATACAGTGACTAGGTAATTATGATGTATTTGACTGAACTGTATTCCCATTTGGGCTTCTTAAGTTTGAGAAGCTTATAAAACAGATAGATATATTCCATAGGCAATTAAATTTTAATGCTTGTGGCTTGAAGTCAGAATTAGTATATATAACAAATGAATTGTCTAGAAAGAACCAAGGCTTTCTTTGGGAAAATATATGTTACACTATTGGTAGCAGAAGGAAGTCAATGAAGGAGACAGTGAAGGGACAGAGGAGAGTAGAGTTGAGGAGCAGGTGGCAGAATGAAGGCTGATTCACAGACTGTGAAAACATATAACATGTAATATTTCATATATTGAAGGTAGCATCCTCATTATGAAGAAACATTTATTTGTCAGATAACAAAGGACAACTTGGTCAATGAAATGAAAAATAGGATTGATATACTTGGTGTTAGGGGTTGAATTGAGTTCCTACAAAACTCATACATTGAAATCTTAAGCCCCAGCACCACAGAATGTGACTATTTTGAGGGACTTTTCAGAGTTAGCCAATTAAAATGAGGTCATTAGGGTGGACCCCAATCCAGTATTACTGGTCTCCTTTTAAGAAAGGGAACTCTGAGCACAGAGACAAGAGTAGAGGGAATAAATGTGTAGAGACACAGGGAGAAGACAGCTAAGTGAAAGTCAAGATTCCTGAAACAGATCCTTCCCTCACAACCCAACAAGAAACAAACCTTGGCTACCCCTCGATTTTGCTTCTATCCTCCATAACTGTGACACAATTAATTTCCATTGTTTAAGCCTCTCAGTTTGTGATACTTAGTTATGGTGGGCTAGGAAATTAATACACTTGGTCTTAAAAGATCTCAAGGTAAATCTAAATTAACACTGAGCTTTGTGTACTTAGAAGAAATTGAAATAACCTCTTCTGTTTATATAATTAGCAATAAATTCCATAAAGGTATTTAAATAATAGGAAATATATTAACTTTTGTGCTATATGAATATCTTGCTGATTAAAATATAATAACAGGTTACTATAATACTTTTTGAGTAACACAGGTGACATACACTGAGCTTAGCATTTATGTAGATTGTCTAATTATTATTTACAATAACATAACAGATTAAGTATTACTGTTTATTCAAGTTACAAGTGAGAAAATTGATGCACAGAGAATTTGAATAAGTGGTCTATTCTTACTTTGCTAGAATATGTCATACTTAGACAAACCTAAAACTTAGATTTAAGAATCAGAGTTCTTATACACTTCACTGTCAATTATTCATAAAAAGTTAAGTATTCATAAAAAGTTATGCACATGATTTTCCAAGCATTTTCATATATCTCAATGTATATTATAATAATAGAGCAGTAATTACTGGTCAATTCAGCCAGAAAGATCATCACATATGTGCTTAACTATACAAAGCAAAATGTACAGGCTGAAGATGACTGTATGATACCTCATGATTAAGAAACTATGCCTGGCTGTATTTCAAAAGTTTAATTGTTCAATATCTAATTAAAGATATTAACAAAGATAGGATTCAAAGAAGTAACTGAAGTGAAAAAATGGAAGTAAAATTGTTATGATTTTATAAAAAGTGTGTTGTATGATTTTTTGTGTTTGCCTTTGCATAGTTATATATACTCTGATAATAATATATGTTATAAAATATTTAATTTTCAAGTAGTGGTAAATATACAAGCAGTTAATACTTCATTGTACAACAAATAATAAAGTTAGAATAGCTTAAGAAATAAAGCAGGGCAGAGATTTGTTCAAGATGGCAGAGTACAAGGACGTGTGCTCACCTCCTCCTGTGAGAGCACTGAAATCACAACTAGCTCCTGAATGGCCACTGACAAGAAGACACTGGAACCCACCAAGGAGGATACCCCACATCCAAAGACAAAGGAGAAGCTGCAATGAGATGGTACGAGGGGTGCAATCACAACAAAATCAACTCTCATACTCACTGGGTGGGTGACCCACAAACTGAAGAACAATTTTACCAGAGAAGTTCTCTCACTGAAGTGAAGGTTCTGAGCCCCATGTCGGGCTTCCCAGCCTGTGGGTCCAGCAGCAGAACTGAGAATCCCCAGTGAATCTGGCTTTGAAGGTCAGTGGGATATGATTGCCGGACTTAGAGGGTACATGCAGAGTCTTGTGCAGACCAGAATCCAGAGGAAAGAAGCAATGACCCCACAGGAGTCTGAACCAAACGTACTTGCTAGGGTTAGAAGGTGTCCTGCAGAGGTCAGGGGTTGGGTTGGGTGGTATGCGGCTGTGGCTCATCATGGTAACAGGAGACCTAGCAGTGGCAGTTCTGGGAAGTGTCCATTGGCGTGAGGCCTCCTAGAGGTTGCCATTGACCTCAACACACAGCCTGTAGGTGGGTGGGTGCTTCAGGCCAAACAACTAAGAGGGAGGGAACACAGTCTCACCCATCAGCAGACAAGTGGATTAAAGTTTTACTGAGCACGGTCCTGCCCACCAGAGCAAGATGCAGTTCTACCCACCACCAGTGCCTCCAATCAGGAAGATTGCACAAACCTCTTAGATAGCCTCATTCACCAGAGGGCAGACAGCAGAAGCAAGAAAAACTACAATCCTGCAACCTGTGGAATGGAAACCACAGTCACAGAAAGTTAGACAAAATGAGAAAGCAGAGGATTATGTTGCAGATGAAGGAAGAAGATAAAAACATAGAAAAACAACTAAATGAAGTGGAGATAGGCAAACTTCCAGAAAAAGAATTCAGAATAATGATAGTGAAGATGATCCAGAATCTCAGAAAAGAATTGAGGCAAAGATTGAGAAGATGCAAGAAATGATTAGCAAAGACCTAGAAGAACTAAAGAGCAAACAGAGATGAAAAATACAATAACTGAAATGAAAAATACAGTAGAAGGAATCAATAGCAGAATAACTGAGGCAGAAGAATGAAGAAGGGACCTGGAAGATAGAATGGTGGAAAGCACTGCTGCAGAACAGAATAAAGAAAAAAGAATGCAAAGAAATGAAGACAACCTAAGAGACCTCTGGGACAACATTAAATGCACCAACATTTGCATTATAAGGGGCCCAGTAGGAGAAGAGAGAGAGAAAGGATCTGAGAAAATATTTGAAGAGATAATAGCTGAAAACTTCCTTAACATGGGAAAGGAAAGAGTCAACCAGGTCCAGGAAACACAGAGAGTCCCAGACAGGATAAACCCAAGAAGGAACATGCCAAGACACATAGTAATCAAATTCACAAAAATTAAAGACATAGATAAAATATTAAATTCAATGAGGGAAAAATGACAAATAACATACAAGGGAACTCCCATAAAGTTATCAGCTGATTTCTCAGCAGAAACTCTGCAAGCCAGAAGGGAATGGCACAATATATATAAAGTGATTAAAAGGAAGAAATTACAACCAAGAATACTCTACCCAGCAAGGCTCTTATTCAGCTTTGAAGGAGAAATCAAAAGCTTTACAAAACAAGCAAAAGCTAAGAGAATTCAACCCCAACAGACTGACTTTGCAACAAATGTTAAAGGAATTCCTCTAGGTGGGAAAAAGACGAGCAACTTAAAAAAAAAAAAAATTGTACATATATAGACTGTTATATCAAAACCCCATGTGATCAGCAAATCCAAAAACTACAATAGATACACACACACAGAAGAAAAAGTGATCCAAACAAGACACTAAAAATGGTCATCAAACCAAAGAGAAGAAAACAAAAGAAAAAGAGAAGAAAAAAAGACCTACAAAAACAAACCCAGAAAAATTTAGGAAATAGCAATAAGAATAGACATATCAACAATTACCTTAAATATAAATGGATTAAATGCAGCAATCAAAAGACATAGACTGGCTGAGTGGGTACAAAAACAAGACCTGTATATATGCTGTCTACAGGAGACCCACCTGAGACCTAGGGTGAACTGGGGAGACCTACATACAGACTGAAAGTGAGGGGATGGAAAAAGTTATTCCACGCAAATGGAAATCAAAAGAAAGCTGGAGTAGCAATACTCATATCAGAAAAAATAGACTGTAAAATAAAGACTGTTATGAGACAAAGGACATTACATAATGATCAAGGGATCAATCAAAGAAGCTATAACAATTGTAAATATATATGCACCCAACATAGGGGTACCTCAATATATAAAGCAAATACTAGCAGTCATTAAGGAAGAAATTGACACACAGTAATAGTGAAGGACTTTAAAACCCCACTTTCTACAATGGACAGATCATCTAGGCAGAAAATCAATATGGAAACACAGACCCTAAATGACACATTAGACCAGATGCACGTTATTGATATTTATAGAACATTCCATCCAAAAGCAGCAGAATACACATTCTTCTCAAGTGGACATGGAACATTCTCCAGGATTGACCACATACTGGGCCACAAGGTGAGCCTCAGTAAATTTAAGAAAATTGAAATCACGTCGAACATCACTTCTGATCACAACGCTATGAGATTGGATATAAACTACAAGAAAAAAAACTATTAAAAACACAAATACGTGGAGGCTAAACAATATGCTACTAAACAACCAATGGATCACTGAAGAAATCAAAGAGGAAATCAAAAAATACCTAAAGACAAATGAAAATGAAAACACAATGTTCCAAAACCTATGGGATGCAGCAAAAGCAGTTCTAAGAGGGAAGTTTATAGCAGTACAATCTTACCCCAGGAAATAAGAAAAATCTCAAATAAACAACCGAACCTTACAGTTAAAACAACTAGAGAAAGAAGAACAAACAAAACCTAAAGTTAGTAGAAGGAAAGAAATCATAAAGATCAGAGGAGAAAAAATGAAATAAAGACAAAGAAAACAATAGCAAAGATCAATGAAACTAAAAACTGGTTATTTGAAAAGATAAACTAACTTGATAAACCTTTAGCTAGACTCATAGAGAAAAAAAGGGAGAGGACTCAAATCAATAAAATTAAAAATGAAAAAGGAGAAGTTACAACTAACACCACAGAAATACAAAGGATCATAAGAGACTACTATAGGCAACTATGTGCCAATAAAATGGACAGCCTGGAAGAAATGGACAAATTCTAATAAAGCTACCATCTCCCAAGACTGAACCAAGAAAAAATAAAAATATGAACCAACCAGTTAGAAGCACTGAAGTTGAAACTGATTAAAAATCTTCCAACAAACAAAAGTCCAGGACCAGATGGCTTCACAGGGAAATTCTATCAAATGTTTAGAGAAGAGCTAACATTTCTCCTCTGAAACTGTTCAAAAAAATTGCAGAGGGAGGAAAACTCCCAAACTCATTCTTTGTGGCCACCATCACCATGATACCCAAACCAGACAAAGATAGCACAAATAAAGAATATTACAGGCCTATATCACTGATAAAGATAGACACAAAAATCCTCAACAAAATACTAGCAAACTGAATCCAACAATACCTTAAAAAGATCATGCACCATGATCAAGTGGTATTTATTACAAGGATGGAAAGATTTTTCAATATCCAGAAATCAATCAGTGTGATACTCCAAATCAACAAATTGAAGAATAAAAGCTTAAGATCATCTCAATAGATGCATGAAAACTTTTGACAAAATTCAGCACCCATTTATAATAAAAAATCTCCAGAAAGTTTGCATAGAGGGAACATGCTTCAACACAGTAAAGGCCATATACAACAAACCTACAGCTAACATCATACTCAATGGTGAAAAGCTGAAAGCCTTTCCTCTAAGATCAGGAAAAAGACAAGCATGTCCACTCTTACCAACTTTTATTCAACATAGTTTTGGAAGTCCTAGCTATGGCAGTCAGAGAAGAAAAATAAAAGGAATCCAAACTGGAAAAGAAGAAATGAAACTGCCACAGTTTTCAGATGACATGGTACTTTACATAGAAGATCCTAAAGAGGCTACCAGAAAATTACTAGAGCTCATCGACGAATTTGGCAAAGTTGCAGGTTAAAAATTAATACACAGATATCTGTTGCATTTCTATACACTAACGATGAAAGATCACAAAGAGAAATTCAAGAAATAGTCCAATTTACCATCTCATCAAAAAGAATAAAATACCTAGGAATAAACCTACCTAAGGAGACAAAAGACCTGTACTCATAATACTATAAGATGCTGATGAATGAAACTGAAAAAGACACAAACAGATAGAAAGTTATACCATGTTTGTGGATAGGAAGAATCAATATTGTCAAAATGACTATACTGCCCAAGACAATCTACAGATTCAATGCAATCCTTATCAAATTACCAATGGCATTTTTCACAGAACTAGAACAAAAAATCTTTAAATTTGCATAGAGACACAAGAGACCCTGAATAGCCAAAGCAATCTTGAGAAAGGAAAACAGAGCTGGAGGTATCAGGCTCCCTGGCTTCAGACTATACTACAAAGCTATAGTCATCAAAACAGTATGGTACTGGGACAAAAACAGAAATATAGTTCAATGGAACAGGATAGAAAACCCAGAAATAACTTCACACACCTATGGTTACTTAATCTACAACAAAGGAGGCAAGACTACACAATGGTGGAAAGACAGTGTCTTCAACAAATGGTGCTGGGAAAACTGGACAGCTACATGTAAAAAAATAAAATTTGAATATTTTTAACACCATACATACACATAAGCTCAAAATGGATTAAAGAACTAAATGTGAAACCAGACATGATAAAGCTGCTAGAGGAAAACGTAGGCAGAACACTCTCTGACATAAATCTCAGCAATGTCTTTTTCAATCTGTCTCCCAGAACAATGGAAATAAAAACAATAATAAGCAAATTGCACCTAATTAGACTCAAAAGCTTTGCACAGAAAAGGAAACCATAAACAAGATGAAAGGCAACCCACAGATTGGGAGAAAATATTTGCAAATGATGTGATTAGTCTTCAAAATTTATACTGTGTGTGCCCTGTGTCTGCTTCCCAACAAAAGAAGAAAGTGAAAAAACAAAAGGGCTTAGTCTTAAAATTTACAAATAACTCATGAGGCTTAATATCATCAAAACATACAACCCAATCAAAAACTGGGCAGAAGACCTAGATAGACATTTGTCCAAAGAAGACATACAGATGGCCAAAAGGCACATAAAAAGATGTTCAGCATCACTAATTATTAGAAAATTGAAAATCAAAACTACAAAGAGATATCACCTTACACCAGTCAAAATGGCTATCAACAAAAAAGCCACAAACAATAAATCCTGGATAGGATGTGGAGAGAGGGGAACCCTCCTACACTGTTGGTGAGAATGTAAATTGGTACAGTCACTATGGAGAACAGTACTGAGGTCCCTTAAAAACTAAAAATAGAGCTACCATATGACCGTACAATCCCACTCCTGAGCATATATCCAAAGTAAAACATATTCCATATATATGTGTTAGCATATGGTATTTGTTTTTCTCTTTCTGACTTACTTCACTCTGTATGACAGACTCTAGGAATAAAGATGCAGAACTACTAGAGAATGGACTTGAGGACACGGGGAGGGGGAAGGGTAAGCTGGGACAAAGTGAGAGAGTTGCATGTACATATTTACACTACCAAATGTAAAATAGATAACTAGAGGGAAGCAGCCGCATAGCACTGGGAGATCAGCTCGGTGCTTTGTGAACACCTAGAGGGGTGGGATATGGAGGGTGGGAGGGAGGGAGATGCAAGAGGGAAAAGAGGGAAAAGATATGGGAATATATGTATATATGTATAGCTTGTTCACTTTGTTATAAAGCAGAAACTAACACACCATTGTAAAGCAATTATACTCCAATAAAGATGTTGAAAAAAAAAAAACAGAACAGAAAGTTGCAAAAAATAATAATAATTCCAAAAGCATACATGCACCCCAATGTTCATTACAGCACTATTTACAATAGCCAAGGTATGGAAGGAACCTAAATGTCCATTGACAGAGGAGTGGCTAAAGAAGATGTGATACGTATATACAACAGAATATTACTCAGCCTTTAAAAAGAATGAAATAATTTCATTTGCAGCAACATGGATGGAACTAGAGATGGTCATACCGAGTGAAGTAAGTAAGACAGAGAAAGAGAAATAACATGTGATATGTTAGACCCTAGAGGTACATGCTACACACTAGAGGTGCAGAACGTTATTGAAAATACATAGAAAACTGGTCCTTGATACAAATGAACTTATTTACAAAACAGAAATAGACTCACGGACTTAAGAGAATGCCCTTATGGTTACCGGGGGGAATCGTGGTGGGTAGGGATAAATAGGGAGTTTGGATTAATGTATATATTGCTTTATTCAAAATGGATAACTAACAAGGACCTACTGTGTAGCATAAGGAACTCTAATCAATGTTATGTGACAGCCTGGATGGGAGGGGAGTTGGGGGGAGGATGGATACACACATATATATATATATATATGGCTGAGTTCCTTTGCTGTGCACCTGCAACTGTCACAGCATTGTTAATCAGCTATACTCCAATATAAAATAAAAAGTTAAAAAAAAAAAAGAAAGCAGGACAGTTACTACTTTCTGGAAATTTCATTATTAGGTCACTTCTACAACTTTGTTTTAACAGTACAAATCTTTGCAATTCTCTTCAATACTACAAATTTTACTTTAAGGCTGACTAGATTGAATATAGTTTTATTAATTTTATTTCTAGAGTTTGCATACTGTATTTAAGAGCAAAATATTATATTATTTTCTGCTGGTAATTGTATTTTAATGTGTATGTTCTTATACAAAATAGATCAATCAATCTACAACAAATACAAATGAACTAGTAACCATAATAATGACATTTCTTACATAAGAATTTGCATTATCTAACCAAAAGGGAAAAATCAGATAAAATGAACTCAAATTGTGAAAATGAACCTTTGTGTTTCAAGAAACTATGAAATTGAGCCCATATTTACTATATGTAATTCAACTGCCCTCAGATTATTTTTCGATCATAACAAAATATATTTTGAATTATCTAACCCTTTTAATTATTAAGTAGTTCTGCTTGATTCATAATGCAAACTAGAGAAATAAAAAAAATGAATTTTTACTAATTCAGAATATGACAAATGAACTATTATTTAAAAATAATGTTCATTTATATCTTATATCCTAGAAAATACATGTTTAATCATGTACAGTTTATTTTTAAGGATAAAACATGAACACAGAATATTGAATATGAAGCAAAAATGTGTGTTAACAATAGTGAGATGAATAAATGCTATTGAATACTTACTCTTTGCTAAGCCCTATGCTATGTTTGGTATCTATTAGAGCATTTTATTTTTCTATCTAATTTAGAAGGGTTAATATTAGTATCCCCAATTCACAAACTAGTAAACAACAGCAGAGATATTAAGCTAATCACCAACTTTTGAGATTAGGTAGAAGAAAAGGATCTTGGGGACAACAGCTTCATGTTCTAGATTCATACACTATAATAATTTGGAGTTATGATGTACTTTCAGAGACCCTATCAGTTATTCCCATGATTTATCTTTTTACTTCTCATTCATTTCCATTCATTTAGTATGTTTTTACTTAATATTTCTTATTTGAAAGTCCTCTGCTTTGCACAACAGAGATCATAAAATCAAGTCTAATACATTTCTGATCCACAAAGAACTTACTGTGTCTGTGGTGAGCTAAAACATGTGTATGGAATGTTACAACATATAGAAGAATATATGCAGAAAACCAAAGATGAAAACCTTTGGGAGTTCATTTGTTAATTCAGCAAATATACACAGCTCATTTACTGGGTCTAGGGATTTAGTGTGAGCTCTGGCTAAACCTCTAATTCACTCAGCTCCCAAAAGTATTGATATGTGTTAGCACTCAGCACACTTCCATGGGTTAGGAAGGGAAGGAAAGCCAACAAGAGACACTGGGAAGGAGGAATCATTTAGGTGAGATGCACTGTGAAACCAGTGCATGGAAATAATTAGGAACAGTTGAAAATTTGAATGCTTCTTATAGGTAAACAAAGATAAGAAATTAAAAGTATATGTTGGATTTGTCAATAATACAGTCATCAATGACCTAATAAATAGTTTCCAATGAACAATGGTGAAAGAAGCCAAAATGAAGTTAATGAAGAAATCAATGGGATGAGTAACTAAAGACAATTGATGTGTCTACTTTCAAGATCTGCAATAATAAAAAGGGAGAAGTATGGTGGCAGTTGAAGGGGGATATGGGACCTAGTGTTTGAGGAGAGTATTTTAGGTTGGGACATTTAAAAGTATATGCACCCTTCACTCTTTTCTGGAAATTATTATTGGATTAAGAAAATAACATACATATATGTTTCTTTATTTGTGTTTGTGTGTTTTTATGTTCACATAAATGTGACAGAAGTTTATAAAACAATAGATTTTAAGCAAGATTTAATAACTCAAGCAAAGCCCCCATTCACAGTTCAGCACTCTGAACTAAATTCTACTGTTCTGAGTTGTTTTCTCAATAGGCTCACACTGTCTCACTGCTCTTTCAGTATCAATGCTGTGTCCACCAGTCCCAAAATAATTCAGTCCTTGCAGTGTCTGTCCAAAGAACTGATTTTTTTAAGCTTTTGAAAAAATCTCTGCCTTTGTTCTTTTTTCATTGCCACATATTCTTCCTGTTTTTCACTTGTTTCCATATGTGATCTATGATAAACAAAAAAGGAAGAAAAAAAGAGAACAACAGAATTTAAATCAAATGTATACACAGTACAACTTGAAGAACAGATGAAGGTGTTTGTACCTAAGAAAAAAATGGAAGCTGTAGACCTTCTCCTGTGAGGCTTGAGTATTAAAAAAAAAAAAAAAAAAAGCAGAATGGAAGATGTATGGAGTCAGTTGCTCCATAAGATATAGAAAAGCTTAGATCCAGAAGTCAGAGGAGAGAGGAATTTCATTCATCTGGTAGGTGGGGCAAGGGAGAGAGGTACAGGATGTTATTGAAAATACATAGAAAACTGGTCCTTGAAGAGGGTAGATATGTGTGTTTAGAGCTGGGAAGAAAAGCAGGAGCAAAGGCAGACACACCATAAGAAAAATGAGCAAAGTAGTTCAACGTGACTACATCAAAAGTTACACAAAGGGGTGCAGTGAGAAGAGGATCTGGAAAGGCAGATGTAGGAGAAGCTAATGGAAGGATTTGAATCCCTATTTGAGGAATCTGAACTGTGTCCTGGGAGTATGAAAGAATCATCGAACAAATTTGATCAAAGGAGCAGTAATGTTACTGAACTCAGGTTTGGCTGCTTGCTGCTCAAAAGCCAAAAACTGAGAGGCAAGTGTTGGTAGAAAGGAACATTGCTTTAATCAGAAAGCTGACAATCTGAGAGAAGGTGGACTCATGTCCTGAGACCAACTCAGAAGATTCTGTTCAAACATGATGGTTCTTAAAGGGAAAAGGGGAAACAATCTCAGTTAATCATTAAGGTAGGAGGTCAGACTCTTCATCATTTTTCCACTGTGGGCAGACCTGTTGACTTCTCCTGATCTTCCTTTGGGTGCTATCTTGCCTGCATGGTCTGCCTGCAAATTTGCTAAGGAGGAAGATAGGGTTAGAGAGTCAATCATTCTTTAACTACTTAATTTTCCATTCTTACTCCTTTTAATCCAGGAAAGGAATCAACAGGTTAGGCAAGACATGGTGTGCATTCAGTAAAGCAAAAATCAGGAGTTAGATTAAATGTTACCTAGTGATCACATTTTTTATTATTAAGGTCTAAGGGGAACAGAAATAGGGAAGCAGCAAAAGGGTAAAAAAGCTTCTTACAGTAAGATGGAGCTATGCTATCCCATTGAATTTTCCTGGGCACATTTTAATTATCTTAGCTGATTCTCTTGCTTTCAGAAAGTAGGATTTGCATTATTCCATTTTAAGCAACCTGTTCATAATCACACAGAAAATAATGAATCTTTGTCCTGGCTGACGTAAAACACAGTGATTGTTCATTTGTATATTCCTTTCAGGTTGGAAAATTGCTGGGACTATGGATGCTATTTCCACTGAAAGAAAATTCAAAGATTAAGTAAAGGGTAAATTTTTTAAAACAATTAGGTTAATAAGAATGTTGAGAAATAGATGTAGATCCTCATTTGAGATCACTCACAGACTCTCTGAGTTGCAAATATCCTTATTGAATGTTGTAATTATAGCAAGAAGACCCTGGCTGAACTTGAATGCAACCTCAGCAACAGAGTTATGTCAGAGCCTGGGGATGCCTGGTGTCCCAGGGAATTTCCAGTTCTTCTTGGGCTTATCTTTAGTCTTTGTCATGACTCCCAGCTTCACTCACAACTCCGGTAATTAGTTATTTACTACTGTCTCTGTTCATCAATTGAAAAGTCAAATAACTCTCCTAGGGTAACTTCTCTAATATTAGATTCTAATATTCTCAGAATCCTAACAATTCAGTAAGGGTAGAACCCCTGTATGCATTATCCTGGGAATGTAACCTGAGATTTGTGTATCATGATGAGACATTTCCCTGGTCCCATCAACATACACTCTTTTTTATTCTTCCAGAATGTGTTTATTTATTTATATTCCTTCCACTCTTTAGAGTGCTGGGTGCTGTAGTTTTTTATCCTAAAATACTAATTTTATTTTGAGAAATGTTCTTAAGCTTTCACAACACTCAATGAGATAATTAAAGACATTTATCTACAACAATGTTATGGAAATGCTGACAAATTTAAAGCAGAAAATTTGTATTTAAGTTACAGATGTTTGAAGAGAAGTAAAACCTTTATATATTTCCAGAAGTTTGAAGAATTTGATCCAAATTATGATTTTCCCTATCTATATTCCCTGTCTAATATAAATGACATTTATATTAGAGAGACATTGGCTTATATAAGAAAAGGACCTAGTACACTGATTATAAGCCAGTTAAGAGGTGTTAGGCTTAAAACTGCATGCTCGACACTAGAATACACTAGAATGAAGGGAATATTTTGACAAAATAGTTTATGGGGCAGATCTTGTTATATTTTAAAATGTGACATTAATGAAATCTCACTCCCAGTTCTAATTTCCTAGACCAAGGACAAACTCACACTTATGTGGATAATCTGATGAAAGTTGCTTCCCATTGTGAGGGAGAGGAGGTGGATTCTAAGGGCAGCCTTCATCTAATAATTGCAATAATTGCATCTTTAACATCTGAGCACAACTCAATATTGGAATTTATATTCTTATATCTTTAATTCACAGGAAGCTCACTGCAATAGTCATAACAAATGGGCCTGCCTTGCACTGAGAAAGAACTCTTGACTGTGACACAGTCTGAGACGTTACAGTCTTCTGAGCAATTCTACAGGAGAAGAACAGCATAGAATAGTTTCACCATTTCCCCTGCTGCTGGGATAATGTGTTAGTCATTTGGGCTGAGCCCTGGATTAACCATAAAATATTGACTGATCTTTACAAATGATGAACCAAGGTTTAGAAATATGCTTTTCTTGTATATACTTTTAATTTAAAAACAATGATATGTTTAATAGCATGTAGTCTTTTATTAAAGAATTCCAATATATATGCATCATTTATATTTGAGGAATGTAATACATATCAGCATGTGTCTTTGAGTAATACACACATTAGATAAATTATTTATGAAATAGCCTTATAGTAAATGCCAGGAATAGCAGACCTACTGGCATGTATTATACAAATATATGGAAGTATCATTATATTATGAAACAGGTTTTCAATAAAGTCCCCAAAAGAAAGCATAATTAGAGACAAAGCTCAATGACAACAACAAAAAATAGTTTATTGGTTACTTATTATTTGGATTCTGCACTCATCTCCAATGTGTGTGTGGGTTTTCCCACACACATTATCTGACACCATCTGAATGTCCTAGAATTGTCCACCAAGAAAAGCAGAAGGCTGCAAATAGGATGCAAGTTCATGGGCCCAATGCATGGTGAGGCCAAACAAACTGAAGTTGGAGTGGAGTTTGAAGCAAAGAAATGTTTATTGCAGAACCCAGCAAGGAGAAAGACCAAAGGGTGTGTGGCTTTCTTCTGATTGGTTTACCAAACTGCCCTTTGGTATTTAGGAATGTCTAGGAGGTCTATTTCCTAAAAACAAGAAATTGCAGGCACTGGAAGGATTTGTACCTGGGAGGACCTCACATAGTCCTTCTTGGTAACATTTTTCTGGGGGTCTTAAGAATTGCAATTCCAGAGGCACAGATTCTAGTGGCAAATCAAATGTGCTCCTAGAGAAGTAAAAATGGAGAAGGTTTATGACAAAAACAATGGTGAGATAACAGGGCAGTGCTCCAGGAATCTTGTGCTCTGCCTGAAGCTATCATCTCCCCCACCCCCAACAACCCACCACCCCACCCAGTGGGAGTTAGTTCCCAGAGAAGAACTCAAATATATTGTTATGTATATTCCTTGAGGAGGAACCAGGACCCTGCCCCAAAGCTGCACAATTGTTTCTTGACTACTGCTCCTTTTTTTTTGCATTCCCTCAATTCCATGATTAGCAACTGTTTGAAACTGCCCTTTGGTATTTAGGAATGTCTAGGAGGTCTATTTCCTAAAAACAAGAAATTGCAGGCACTGGAAGGATTTGTACCTGGGAGGACCTCACATAGTCCTTCTTGGTAACATTTTTCTGGGGGTCTTAAGAATTGTAATTCCAGAGGCACAGATTCTAGTGGCAAATCAAATGTGCTCCTAGAGAAGTAAAAATGGAGAAGGTTTATGACAAAAACAATAAGCAAAGACATTCCAGAGAAGTGACATAGGTTGTTTTACAGTGTGGGGCCTTTAGGGACTTTCCACCCCCTCACTTGTTCCCGTAAACCAATTCTTCTCCCTATCGTGCGCCACTCCTTCTCCCTATCGAAACCAGTTCTTGGAGTTTTTCAGTTGACGGGGACTTTCCAGACAGCGGGTAATTTTCCAGTTGCCCGTAACAGGTATACGCCCTAACCGCCACAATGAACAAACAACTATAACGGCCAGAAGGTGGGACAAAAGTTCCTAAGCCAATGAATTCAAAAGTCACCACATTTACCCAATCATTGTGAGAATATACCCGCCCTATGAGTAAATAAACCTATAAAAAGTATGTGATTCCGCTTTTAGGGGTTCCCCATCGGCCTCCTGCGTGAGGTTCAGGGAACCCCGGTGCATCGGCTCCTAATAAACCTCTTGCGTGTTGCAACGGCTCTCGACTCTTGGCGGTTCTTGGGCGAGTTGGAATCCCTCGTAGACCGTTTGGGTCTAACAACAGGACTAAAAACTTAAATTCTGGGTTAATTCATACTGATTTACCTGATGAAGTTGTTAAAAACAACAACAATAACAAGAAAACAAAGCAAAACAAAACAAAAAAACAGAGTCCATTTGAAGATCTAATTGACTTTATTCAAGGATTCTTGAATCAGAAATATCTCATATAGCAACTAGAAGGGCAGGTGTTCTGAGGAGTGATACAAAAAGGCAAGGTTGTTATAGGAAGAGGAGTGGGGCAAGGAAGCATTAGCAAAAGAAAGGTTTATTTTGTTTGGGTTGGGACATCTTCCTTTTCCAGGGAAGTCCTTGCTAGAGCTTTATCATGTAGATGACCTCTTCTTCCTCCCTCTGGGGTGAGAGGGGACATGGAGAAGGCCATGTGGCCCATTACCTCAATTATGCTGACCAGAAGATTCCAAACTGGTTGATTAAGGTTACATTTCTGGTGAAGCTTGAAGCTGCTATTAAGTTAGGTATTAAATCTAGGTTTGGTGTCATTGAGCTTTAGCACAAAGTGACACAATTTTGAGACTGTGATTTTTCTCTTTAACAAAGTAATAAATTATAAAATGCTGATTTTTTTTCTTGTTCTAATTATCTATTCAAAAAGTTTTTCCCATCTTTTAAAGGTTTGTGAGTTTAATACTATGGAAGTTGAATAAATGAATGCAATTCTGTTCCCTGCTTCAGTGGAGCTGTCAGAATTTTGTCAACAATTTTGTCTGTTTATGCCCAGAAGGGAAGATACTCTAAATGTGTTTCTATTAAGACAGACGGTATATAAAAATTGGCAGAAGATATTAAAATTCTTCACTAGCAGGCTTGAAAGATAGTCTAGTATTTCCCTATCAATATGTTGTTTCTGAAATATCATCTGCATTTGTTTATCCTTTATCTATTTATCTCTTTACCTCTATCAATCTTCCCAAAGCAAATAAACTACACTCTTGCATACATTTTCCTAAATTGATAAATATTTATGTAATTAATGATCTAATGTGTTACCTTTCCAGAAAACTAATTCACATATTTATAATGGGGGGAAGTCATGTATTTTTTCAGTTATAACATAATAACACATCAAGGATGGGTACAGAGTAATTTAACAATGAGGAGACAGCTGCAGGAACCCGGAAACTATTTATTACATATATCTTTCATTAGTAAAATAACAAATACTTTTATTCATAGAATGA
Organism: Neophocaena asiaeorientalis asiaeorientalis; assembly: GCF_003031525.2. NCBI lineage: Eukaryota > Metazoa > Chordata > Mammalia > Artiodactyla > Phocoenidae > Neophocaena > Neophocaena asiaeorientalis. The sequence continues at coordinate 3,088,734 of NW_020172187.1, forward strand.
GGACAAAATGCAGTGTAGTCAAGATTATGTTTATTTTCTAGTTCAGGTACATTTTAAAAGAGTGTCTTAATACATAATTTCCTATTTGAAATTATTCTGAAATTCTGTCCTTGAAGAGGAAATTGGTGATTGTGATTTTGGCTAAGATGGCAGCCTGAGATATCTATAACTAAAATGACTTTTATCATATTTTTCCTCCTTAATATGTATCTCATTGGCATGAAACCATTTGGTTTTAGGCATATTGTCAGTAATAAGAAATATTATATGTATTTATGATTCTGTATTTTTAATATAAAAATGAACATGATTCATATAAACTGATTAATTTATGTAGACCATATTTATAACATCTACCTTTAGAGAGGTTGAGATATAAGGCCAAAATGGGTATGACAATCAGGTGAATGGTAGTCTCAAAAAGAGTGATTTTATTATTAACTATGCTTGACTAGGTTAGATCATTTATGTTAGGAAAATAAATCTTGACATTTATATTGATAATTTTGTGGTTTACTTGTCAGCCTTTCTGTGAGACATGGGTCTGATTAAACTCTGATTGAGAATGAGAACTGTAATGCATTATTAATCAGCTCAGGGAAATTGTAAAGTTTTATGACTTAGGGATGAGTAGAAATTGGTTCCATGGTCAGTTTGAGAAATTATGAGAATACACCTTGCACTGTCAGTGCTGATAGCTTGACATTAGTCATGGTCCTCCCATGGCTATGGCCTGTGACAGCACTAATGATAGTCATTTTGTAGCGTGACCATGCATTAGAATACATTTAGAGGAGCATAAAATGTTGAATACTGGAGCAGATTTTTCAGCAGTTTTTGGCACAAGAAGCTTTATAGTCCCAGAAGTTTAATTTTCTTGAAATTGTGACCCATATATAGAAATCTCCAGATTAATAGGGAAATGTTGATTGAAATTAATTAAATTTATTTTTAAAAGCAAGTATCACTTTGGTCAGTAAAACCATACTGGTAAAGCCAAAGAAAACAATGTGAAAGTTTGTTCTTTGAAAATTATCTTTATGTGATATTTATATCAATGAATTTGTTGTATTCATTTTTTAACTGAACATAGGGTAGGATAAAAGCAAATAGAAATCTGATGTTTGCTGAATGAGTTTTTTAAATAACCAAGTAATACTGAGTTTTCAGTTTTAAATAATAAATAATATTTTGTATGATGAAACAAAATATTTATTATAAATTTACAATAAAAATATCAAATGATGACTGTAACCTAATGGCTAAAGGCATGGACTTGGATACGAGGATTGGAAGAGTCCAGTCTCTGACATGTCCCAGTTGTTGCCTTAGATTATTTATTTATCCTCACTAAGACTGCTTTTGTCACCTTTGAAGTTGAAATGATAGTGATTTTCCTAAAAGGATTGTTCTAAGGAGTCACTGAGATATAGACCATGGCCTTTTTGGTACCTGATACACAATAAGCACATAAAATACCCCTATTATTATCATTTCAACCCAGTAATGTTACTTAATAAAAATGCATTGACCATTTAAAGTAGTGCTTTATGATGAAGCAAATATTGAAATTACTACATTACACTTTGCTATTAAAAAGGAAGCATTTAAGGATCATGATTGTGAGACCAGCTTGAGAACAGACTATGGTTTCAGTTAAAAGCATTTCTACCTGTTTTGACTCTAATGCAGTCAGTGTTTTTATTTGCCCTTTAATCCATGATTAGATATTTGTAAATGTAGTTGAAAGACTTATGTTATTTATAAAATTCAAATAAAATCATAGACACTAAGGTATCAGTGAATATAAAAAAATTCAAACTATGTAAAAGTTGATATTTTATTAACTATCAGAGCATATCACCATTCATCCTGAGATGGCATACTTCATTTCACTCAACTAGTTAAAAGTTTAGTGACTTAATGGTTTTTCTTTCTTTATATTTTAAAATCAATAAACCACAACAACTCCACCATTGCCCATTTTGGTAAAAATAATTTGAGATTTTTTTGTATGACTTACAGACCCAAGCAAAAATCAGTTCTTCACTCTCTCAAAATTACCTCTGATGCAATTCACAGATTCTTTGTCTATAATAAACCCCAGTCTCCTGAGGCAATGTCAAATTACCCTGTCTAGTTAACAGCCAAGTCCTAGGAATGAGCAGATGCAAACTATTATATATATAGAATGAATAAATGACAAAATCCTTCTGCATAGCACAGGGAACTATATTTGATATTTTATGACAAACCATAATGGAAAAGAATATGAAAATGAATGTGTGTATATATATATATATATATATATATATATATATATATACACACACACACATACACACACATATATATATAACTGAATCACTGTGCTGTACAGCAGAAATTAATACAACATTGTAAATCAATTATACTTGGAAAAAATAAATTTAAAAGAATAGCCAAGTTCTAGAAGCTGTTCTTTCAACCATAAAAGGGAAGTTGTAAAAGTTATGTATTTTTGAGTAAATTTATAGAGAGTTAATCCTATCCATAAGACTGTAATTGAATAGGAAACCATTATTGATGAAATAAGTATTCAATTAAAAATTCACATTAAGAATTACCTTGGATAAACTCCAGCAGAAACATCAGTTACGTGACCTCACAACCTTCTTGGAAGAAATGTGGATAATGCAGTGATGGTTGGGAAACAGGTGGGTTACAGACAAGAGGGCCTCCACTGCCTGTGTTCTCACATCCCCCCTTTGATTCTTTAGTTGTTCCAGTTTCAAAAACTCCTTTTCTTCTTGCCATTCCACCTTAATCATAAGAATAAGAGTAGACCAATATATGGTGACAAAAACAAGTTTAAGACATCTGTTCCTTCCTCTTTTCTCTGTTATCATCTCAATTATACCTTTCTACCCCCATCAAAATAACACTAATATTTCAGAATTTTTGTTGGGGAACAGTGTGAGGAAGGAGATGAGATGAATAAAAAGACAAGAGAAAAATAAAAGTAAATTCAAAGTAAATTACTGTAAAATATACTCCTAGCAATATATTTAAATTAAATTCTCTGTAAATTTCTAATCCCTCTCAGTGCTGTCCAACAGAAATACAATTTGAGTCACATATACAATTCTGATTTTTTCAGAGCTATATTAAAATTTACTTTTAAAACAGTAAATAATTGACATTAATATTGTTTTATTTAACCAAGTATATCCAAAACATTATTTTTATACATAATCAGTATTAAAACATTATTAAAATTATCTTCACATTTTTCTACTTAGCCTTTGAAATTGAATATGTATTTTGAATTTACAGGGCATCTTAATTTAAATGCTGATTTTTCATTGGAATTGCTTGATCTGTATTCAATTTTAGTAAAATTTAAGGTTAAAGTATAGATTTATGTACATCAAGCTGTCAAAAAATATTAAAAATTTTTTGAGTAACTAAAATTGATCAGTTTCTTAATTTAAATTAATTTAAATTAAATTAAATAAAAATTCCCTTCTTCCACTAGCCACATTTCTAGTGCTCAGTAGCTACATGTGACTAGTGGCTACCATGTTGAACATCACTTCCATGAATATTTCTATTAAATAAAGTGCAGTTCTCATAAGAAACCAAATCCCTTGATTTCAGATCAATTTAATGCACTACCTTCTAATCACTCTATCAAATTCACTGATTTTCTTTGCAATTAATTTTTACTTACAAGAGCAAAAATTACCAACACTTGCCTCTTCAGTCATTTTTAATTTTTACAAATTACCCTGCTTTACATGTCTTGCACAAACAACATGATTATCACTTTGGGTTTTTAACCAGTCCACACTTGGAACTTTATTCTTATACATATAAATATCCTCAGTGGCTGAGGTCAAGTTAAGTATCAGATATTAGTCACACTCCCTGGACCTCCAATTTGCTTTCAATGTATCATTATAAACCTTTTTTTTTTTTTCTCTTGGCAACCTTGCTTTGTTTCTGCATCTCCTATCTTGCTGTTGTGTTCTATAACTTTTTCAACAACTGAGTTGTAGGGAAAATATATTAAATTAAGAAAGATATTCTAACAAATAAACCTTTATTCAATATATATTCTAATATTTCTATCCTGTTGCTGTTCTCATTTTTGGAATTTGTTTACCATAAATGATGAAATAACATTATGGGGTAAAATTCCAAGTTTAACTGCAAACATCAAATTGCATGACAACAAATAAATATGTGGGACTGCTAGAATACAAGGCTGTTTAGATTCCAAAAATTAAATTAAGGCATCCTCTTATAGTAACATACTGCACGAAATATCCACTGGGCTGCACAAAGTAGAAAAGAGAAAATCAATTATGGTTCAATAATGCCACTTTCCCAATCAGTTAGAAACTAACAAAAGTGTCTTGTTTACGGGAAGTCTGATGGCATAATATTCTGACAGTTTTTCTTCTGTAAATATTAAGGATTTCTTGTTTAATTATGAGGGAAAGTACAACAATTGAAATTATCTGAGGGAGAAACTTACTTATTTTTTTCAAGAAATATTAAAATTATCTCAAAGCATTTTAAAAATTATTTTGAGGTTGTTTTCTTGTAAATATAGAATTACCCATTTTAAAACATTCTGTAAACACTTTAAATTTAAGATGAAATTAAGGAAATAAAAGTAATTGCCATGATTGTTGTGACTTTCAGAAAAAATGTGTTCATAAGAAATTGTTATCTCTGTGACATTAATCTAGAAAAGAGTACAGCCTCATCTAAGAGAAAGATTTTGTTAAACAAGCCTCTTCTCTAATGGAATATCAGTGCTATTTTTTATTTTAATTTAATTTTTAGTTTGAGAAGTAATTAATAAAGTTAAGTTGTAATTCTGTTTGAAATTTTCAAAAAAGATTTTTCTGTTATACACTTAATTATCAATTTAATTGATGATTTTTTCTTGGGTTTATATTAGCTACTTTTACATTTTTCTCCTTATACCATGTGCTTTATTATAAACCGAGAACATTTTCTTCTGTGTGTGGTTATCTTAGCTGGTTAAATCAGAGTACTAGTGCAACAAATAACATTGATTTGGATATTTTATTTCCACTTGGTCTCTCTTTCTTTAACGGTGACAGACCAAAACTTTAACTGAAGCAGCTAACTTGGAAATGCACCCTGTGACTAACAGTGTGGACCTTAGTGAAAATGGCATTTTGCAGAGCTATGACCACACAAGGTTGACTGTTATAGTTTTCAGTCAGTCACCAGTAGGTTTGTTCACACCCAGACCCAGGGCTAATGGATCCTGGTGTTTAGTGGTACCTGGGATGCTCTAAAGGAACAGTGAGAATCTACTCCATGCTTGGCATCATTTACATTAATCGATGAGTATGGGTGACCCATATCCTCCATGATCATTGTGGTTTCACCTCTCCATCTACCCCAGTTTAATGCGGATTATACTACTCTTCTTCTTTCTAAGGCTCTTGTTTCCCGACTCCTGTTCCCAGTTTAATTTACTGCCTGGTTTGGAGCTGAGCCCCAAACAGCAGTCTGAATATCTGGGAAGTGTATCTTGTATGGGGAAACCTGTTTCTGGTAGTTAGTTTCAATGCATACCTGTTTATTCAGATGTGGCCAACAGTTGTCTCTCCTCTGTACCCACCTATTGATTCCCAAGCCCCTGTTTCCAGAAGTGCCCAGCACACATTTTAGCCAGACCACCCTCAGAGGGAGAATACAGGTAGATTAGCAATTCACTCTAACAATGAAGAGGATAAGTCTCACAGACTTTGGATTCTGACAAACTAAAATTGAACCACAAATTCATTGCTTTCCACGTATGTAAACTTGAGCAGGTAAGCTAGTTCTCTGAGTCTCAATTTCCCATCTCCAAAGTAGCTATTCACAAAGAGAGAATATCTATGAAGCAATTAGAGTAATATGTCACACATTGTAAAGATTCAATTAATAGTAGATAATATTGTTATTATGACCATCTGTAAAAAAAAATCATTTTCTATGGGAAAACAAGTGACTGGACCTGTCGTCTCCTGAAGTGTTTTAGTAAGTTTGTATATAAAATGTTCCAAAGTAAGTTTATATGTAAGATCAGAACTGTTTCATTCTATTCTAGCTGTTCTGTATAGGTTTATTTTACTCACAAAGCTAATATTTTTTAAATTTGGGACCTAATTATGACTTAATACTAATAAATTAGCCATATTATATTACAGGGTTACTATCTGTACCTAATATCATTTAAGAATATATGTGGCCCGTGCATACTCAGTTATTGCAGAAATAAATTATTTGACTGTAGTGAGACATATGTAATGTTGACTCAGATGGTCTATTTTTCATCATTACTCAATCCATATTTATAAGAAAAGCAAAATAGTACCTTATACTTTGGTATTTTCAAAAGATAACAGAAATATAATATAAGCATATTTGAGTTCAATTATTTCCTAATTTTGAATAGCAAGAAAAAATTAACCTCTTAAAATGCCACTATAAAAATATTTATTTCTGAATTTATTTCAAATTTTTAAAGACATTTTTATTTGGAGAATTTAATTTGTATAAATAACAGTTATGATCTATTATCCCTACTTTTAAAACCATCCAGGAGAAATAAAATGTGGCCCTACCAGTTTCTCACAGTTAAATTATGGAGTTGTCACCTGGACTATAAAGTAACTTTCTGTTTCCTCAAATCCAATGTGATTTACTGTTTTAATGTTTGATTTTCTTTTCTGTCAGATAAAAACTGCAGTAGACATTGATGAATGTGCTTCCAAGCCCTGTAAAAATTGAAGTGTGGGATTTCACTATAGTTGCCTGTCAGATAAATATCCAGATATTTATATATTTTAGGCCTATCAAATGAATTTCATTTCAAATGAAACTTTTCAATTCACTAGAGGTTAGACCTGACGTGTTAACAATTCTCCAAGAATTGATATGATTCTCACTATGAATATTAGACTCTAGAAAACTCAGATTCTACCTTCCCATGTGTTTTTACAAGCATATATCATAGATGCAGCAACTAAAGTTCTCTGAAGATGGAGTCATAAGAAACTTTAGAATTAAAACAAATACTTACACAATAACATTTAGAAAATTCACAGTATACACCTGAGAATGTAATCTTCTGAGTTAATTTAAACATTAATTAAGCTGAATTTCCTCAGAGATTATTAATACAATATTTCCTTCTCTTTTTTCTCATAATTCTTTTTTAGTAAAGTTAAGACTATTAAAACAACATAAATTATTAACTAATACTTACAGTATTGAATTACTTAAAAGTTAGTTAAAATATATAGATAAAACTTATATTTTTATATAATGTTTCCATCATGTAAACAATATTTACTGCTTTCAAAATGTGAAGTTTTATTTTTAATTTCTTATTAAGCTGTTGGTGATACTAAAACTATTTAATGCATAAGAATGCATGCAGGCAGTGTTTTGCTAAATCGTGCAATCATTGAACTGTAGAAGCGGGTAGATTATTAAGCTCTTGGTATTCAACAAATGTACCCAAACTCCTGGTGGCATACAAACATAATATAAGAGAAACAAGAATGTTTAAAACAGTGACTAAGAACTCATGTTTGCCACTTCTAATTCCTCATACAGATATACTGAAGATAACAAGATGACTGCGTGAGAACCAATAACATGAAATGAAAATTAGATACATTTTATTAGGCAGTGATTTTTAGTGTAATTATACACAGTGACTACTTGCTATCATGTACTTTTAATACCACTTCAATTTGTTCCTCCATAAGAAATGACTGCAACTCTTAGCCCATGTGTCTTAGTTATTATTTTTTTCTGAATATTTCTTTTGTTTTCATATGCTCTGAAGCCCCACCAACATCTTTGGTGAAGCACACATCAGTCTACCTGGTCATATTTTTCTCTTGAAATAAAGGTGTATTTTTACCTGGCCTGGCAGTCAATTAAATTCCTCAAACCTTCTCATTTAAAACCTTTTACAGTGGCTACTTAAAACGCCACCTCTCTCTTGTATTGTTAATTCCTCTCATCTGATGTGACACTCTGTTTGCTGTTGCTACACTGCTTTTCTCCCATTTTGAGCCCACCTCATCACTATTGCTTAGGAAAGATGAAATCTCTTCTCCTGGTGGGAAGTATACATTCTTGGCTGAAATATTACCTGAGAATGGAAATCATAATTCAACAATGTAATTTGTAAAATTGCTAGACATCTCCTTTGTAGTAGCCACTAAGAGATGTTTGTATTTAATAAAATTTTGCCACAAATTTTCTCCAAGGTCCCATGGAAGCCTCAGTTGGAAGTGGACATGACAGGGCAGCACCAAGGACAGCGTTGTGTGCACTTCACTCAGGAAGGTCATTTTTGAGGTGCAATTTAATAAGTGAAAACAACAAGTCCGTGCTACACTTACAATGATCCCGCGACTCCTGTGTTGGCTAAAAAGTGAGCTGAAGCAAAGAATAATTGCAGAATTCAGGCCCAGTTCTTGCCATGGGATCAGCATATTGTAGTATCAACGTCTCAGTACATACGTGTTGTGTATCTCTCATTTTGTTTGATTTTCAGAGTTTGAAAAGAGCTCTAACACTTTACTTTTTATTGTTAAGATACATTAAATGACACAAAAGAAATACATATTTTAATCAGTGAACAAGGTGATACACCCTGATAACTACCACCCATTTAGAGGAACTGAAATTAACTAGATAGCCCTGAAGACCCGCCCCCCCCAGTATCATTGTGAACCCTTCCGTCACTACAAAATAACCACTCACCTGACTTTTACAGAAACAATTTCTTGCTTTCTTATTTCAAATTTTTATCATTCAGGTGGGTATTCCTAGACACCATTGTTTAGTTGTGCCCATTTATAAAATGTGCTTTTAAATATATGGCAAAATTCAATTTCTTCATTACATCTTAAATGCAGCATTGAATCTTATACTTAACATCTGCTGTGTAATATCTGCATGTCATTTCTTCCATATCAACATCCTAGTCTCCAGAACACAAGGTATTAAACAACCCAGAATTTCTCAGTATTAGTCATTTACTTTATTCCACAGTATAGACATAAAATAACAGAAAAAAAAAAATACCAAGAAAACCAACCATGATCAACTTAAATATGTATAATATTTTAATTTTTGTTCATGAGCTCTCCTTATTCTCCTCTAATTTTTTGTATTATATCTTTATATTCTGGGCCTATTGACAATACATACAAGGCATATTCCTTCTTATTTTTTGCTTACTTTACTCCTGAAAGTAAATACATGCATTATGCTTACCACCTATCTTTATATTGACATCTCTCCAGGTATTTCAGTTTTCTAAAGCTGAGACTCTGGGAGATTCCTCAGGGAAGGCTCTGGGAATAAAAATTCTTTCATTCTTGTGTATTGATAATTATAGATCTGTGCCTTCTATACTTGAAAACACATTTTGCTTGGTATAAAATATTCTCACATTGTCTCTCTTTCTTTAATACTAGAAATTTTCTTAAGTGTTTAGAATATTTAATATATGTCTGGCATAATGCTACTATTAAAAAATCTGATATTAATCTAATTTTATTTGCCTTATAGATCACTTTCTGCTTTTTTGTCCTTACATGTCAGAAGGTACTTTTTCCCTTAAAAGTGTAATAATTTTACTAGATTATATCTTGGTAGTTGATCGTTTTGTCCATATATTCTGTGATCTTTCCATGTAGTTTCAAAACATTTTCTTTTTCAGTAAAGTTTTCTTGAATTATAGTTTTTATGTTTGTTTTCCTTAATTTTGTTTTCTATTTCAGGGAATCTTAATTCATACACTGAATCTGCTTTGCCCAATTTCAATATTTGTCTATTTCTGTCAAGTCCTTTGTATCTTTCTTAATTTCCCTTCATTTAATTTTTCCTTCTTCTAATTAGCCTAAGTAATTATCTGTTGTGTTCATTCTTTGTTTTATTCATTTTGGAAATGTTTTCTTTTATTGATTCTTTCTTGAATTCTGTGACCTCATTAATGAGTTTTTTTCTAAATTGTGTATATTTTATTCATTCATATCTTATGTTATTTTCTTTATGTCTTTAGTTCATTCTGAAATAATACATTGCAAATTTGATCTGATTTTTTGCTTTCGTTATTTTGGCAATTTTCATTTTCTATAATGATATTATTATATTTTTCATTCCTTTTCTTTTAATAGCTTTATATTGGAGTTAACCTTGATACTTTCTGTTGCTCATTTTCATGTGTTAGTCTTTTTTGATATTTTGAAATACAAGTGATTCAGAGTACTTTCCTCACTTCCCTAAGCTCTCTCTTTGCTTTTTGTTTGTTTGTTTATAATTCTAGTATATGGTGGCTTGCCCCTGAGATGTTCTAGATCTGTCCCCCTCTCCCAAGTATATCTGTTCTTTTACTTCCTTCACCTCTACTCTGTCCTTATCCTACTCAATTTCTATTCCACTTGGAAGTTTCTCCCAAGTCTGGGGCTCTGTGCAGGAAGAAAGCTGTGGAATTTTAGTTTTGTCAGTTTATGAGGCTAAACTTCTCTGAAGACATTTTGACTGTTCGTCCTTTGTACTCACTCATTCTAGGAGTAGATAAACACTTCTAAGCCCCACTGTTGTTCTGAAGTTGGCCATTGTGCTTTCCACTGAATGCATGATAACTGCTTTGTGATTCTCTTAAGATCCATAATATGTCCTATTACTTCCCCTGGTTACCACTTGAGCAGATGTGCATGACACATAGTGCTTATGGATTTTTTTGAACAACTGTTGTTGTTGGTGGTAGTGATGGTGTGTTTGTGTGTGTGTGTTTTCTGTGTGTTCATGGGAATACTATATCACCAAACTTTGTTGAAAATGCTGTACATGAGTTTTGGTGTCATTATCTAGTTTTCCTGTCTGATTTTAGGTGGAAATTCAGAGAATATCACAACATTATCATTATTTTTCCAAGACTCACATTTCTGATGCACTGTAATCCTACCCTGGTAATTTAGAAGGATCTTCATGTACTTTTAACTTTGTGAGCATATTCTAAACAAATTCTCTGATATTAAATAGCCTGAAACTAAAAATTTCTATCTGGTAGTTTATATAGTAATAACTTTTTGGACTTCTAGAGTGCCTTTCTATTTTTTTTTAAAAAAATTCTATTATGTAAATTTTTTCTTTCTACATTATATTCTTTAATACATTTTTAAGCCAATGATAACTATTTTATATATTTAGCCATAATCCCTTATAAATACAGTCATTTCATGTGGCTTCGATAAAGATTTTGTTATAAGAAAGAAGTAAAACAATGTGTCCAACAGAGATAAATGAATGATTTTCCATTATAAATCACTTGTTGCTTTTTTTTTTTTTGGTCCTTACATATCCAAAAGGTACTTTTTCCCTTAAAGTGCAATAATTTTCCTAGACTAGGTCTTGATGTTGATCATTTTACAATAAAAATAATAAAAACTGACTATATATATATATATATATATATATATAAAATAACTTTTCTCAGGGAATGTGTACAGAGTAAGAAGAGAAAGAGGGCCCATAACAAAAGCTGAGGTTTGTCAATATTTATAATATGAGTAAAAAAGGGGGAGCTACATTAGGAGACACATAAAACAAAGGATAAAAACAGTGAGAACTCTAACAAAGAGTTCACGTAAAAGAGGAGACAATCTACACTAACAAATGCAACCTGAAGATTGTGTAAAATGAGGACTCAAAGATGACAAATGGGATTTATCTCTAATGAGGCAAAGAGCAATTTCTATAGAGAGAAAGTTATTTGTTGTGTGACTGAAATTGTGTAGAATGAGGAAATGGGTGTAGATAAATCTTTTAAGTAGGTCAGAAGAGAAGGATGAGAGAAGAAAAAAAATCAAAGATGATGTTCAATGGAGAGTTTCTGTTTTGTTTTGCTTTCTTTTTAGGCAGGATATTTTTAAAATGCTGATAAGGAAAACAGTACAACAGGGAATTTTGAAGAATCAAGAGATGAGGGAAGGGATAAGAAAGACCTCTTAGAACTGTAGGAAAGATTAACAGCCACGTGATACTACTTCCTTTGGGGGGGGAAATAAGTGAAGAAAAATAGGAGTAAATGTGATTAAACATGGGGATTAAAAGTCTTGAATTTGATGAAGTTCTCCTGTGGCTGCTGTTCTCTCTGTTTGGAAAAATGTTAAGTCTTCTCTTGAAAGGGTATAGTGTTAGCAATATTAGAGATTTAGGAGTATAGAGAAGTTTTAAAGTATTCTGTGGTATCTAAGAAGAGTTCATAAACAGCATCAGAATTTTACAGATACCAGATAGCATGGTTTACTAGCAAAGTTTAGCACCAGCTAATTGATTATTTCACTAATTCAAAGCAATGCTTACCAATATTTTTTTTCACATCAGAGTACACATAAAAATTGGTAACAGCTTAAGACACTTGATATATACTGATAAGGCTCCTAGAAGCCAGAGGTAGCTGGCCTACGATATCTGACTATTCTGGAAAGTGCCACCTGGACTTAAGCTAAAGGGATCAATATCTAGGCCAATCCAGAACTTATGTGTTGGCACACTGACACACAGTTGGGAAGCTCTGACCAAATTTTACTGGTGAATATCACTAAAAAGATAATTGAGGGCTTCCCTGGTGGCGCAGTGGTTGAGAGTCCACCTGCCGATGCAGGGGACACGGGTTCGTGCCCCGGTCCGGGAAGATCCCACATGCCACACAGTGGCTAGGCCCGTGAGCCATGGCCGCTGAGCCTGCACGTCCGGAGCCTGTGCTCCGCAATGGGAGAGGCCACAACAGTGAGAAGCCCGTGTACAACAACAACAAAAAAAAAAAAATAAGAAGAAAAAAGAGATAATTGAAATATTTGCAAGAGAATGGTTTTATTTAACGAAAGAAAAAGGTATAAAAGCCTGGGAGCCAAAGTAAAAGTGTACTGGGAGAAACTGAGAATAGGTAACAAGGGTAGGTGATGGACATCACATCATTAACTGATTAATGTTATATCATCAGAACACCTACATTTATCATTTGAGAGATGGAGCAGTTTGATGGTGAGGACAACAACGATGGCTTAGCCAAGAGAGTGTGCAACTAATGTGAATGGGGTATGAAGGTCACTGGAGAAGAGAACGTTAAGGAAACAAGGTATGCACTGATATGAGGGTGGTCCAAATGGATGCTGGCATCATCCAAGATGACAGAATCGGGATTGAAAGAAGACTTCTCATGCAATTAATTCTTCAGTACAAAGGAATGGTTTCTAAGAGCGTGAATAAAGTTAGCAATAGGATTAGAAGACAGTGTTACTAATTACCATTAAGCTTAACAATGCAATGGCTTTTACACAAATTAGACTCACAGCCAGGAAGTAGCAACATGACTGAGGATTTTAACCCTACCTTCACACAGGTAACTTCCTAACATGTGGTAGAATGGAGGACTGCCTCTTTCAGAGGAAACTACCTTACTGAAACTTTGATTACATTATTAGTTGGCTCTATACTAATTTCATGACGTGTAACACAATGTATTAAAAGTATCAAAAACAGGTAATAATTGAGACTTCCCTGATGGTCCAGTGGTTAACTCTCCATGTTTCCAATGCAGGGAGTGTGGGTTCAATCCCTGGTCAGGGACTAAGGTCCCATATGCTGAAATAAATAAAACAGCATAACTTTAGGAGAGGAGAGTCTTCTCTCTGCCATGGGACTCTTCTAGCATTATTCTGTGCATGTATTTGGGTATGTTTCCTGTCATAGTGGATATGATCGATCCTAGGAATGCTCCAATGGTGCTAGTTTTCAGAAGTCTATTTACTCATATTAGTAATGAACTTTTCTAGCTAATTCTTTATATTAAAAGTCCCCTGTCCAAATAACTAATGTGGTTACTTTCTCCTGTCTGGACTCTGACAAATTAATCCAGAATAGCAACCATTTATTTGTGGTTGCAAAGTATTTCATGCATTTTAAAGCACATTTTTGCTTTTCTTCATATTTTACCATTTCTAAAACCCAAAAATCAGTGATGTGTTTATTAATCTGTGGTCCATCCAGCAATCTGTGGCATCTTAGATTTCATTAAATATGGTGGCACTTTTTCTGCTTTAATCTCTGTCCTGGACACCAATTGTTTGGAGACTACAGAAGTAAAATCATTTTTGTATATACAGATATTCAGAAGGAATATCTTGTCCTTGGTTTAGAAATATGTATTTTAAACCTGACCTTAAAAACTATTTGCTGGGGGACTTTGCCTTAGGCTACAAATTTAAATGGCTAACTGAATTCTTTATGCATATATCTATTTGTCCCTTTTTGGTTATACTTAATTTTCTCTCATTGGTTACATTTTTTCCTTCCTTCACTCTGATACAACAGACACATATCATTAGGATTAGTGATAATGGAAGTAGATATCTTAATTCTTGGAAAATACATGGCCATTTTCTTCCTGACAAGGCCATTTTCATGTACTACTTAAAAGTAGAATTAGGAAATAGATCTCTAACTTTCTGTACTATGTCCTTTCAAGAATAAGAATTCTAAATGCTAAATATGACTTCTCATATTTAATGACCAATCCCTTTGCTATTCCACGCTAGTTAAAAAGACATTGCACAGCCCATCTCCCAACTGTTGTGTGCACAGTATCTCATTAGTATCCTCATAGTGCTCTGTGCAGCTCTGTGTGAATAAATAAATACTGTCACTGCAGTGAGATTAGTGTATGATTACGAAGTGTCTACAAAGAAAGGGGCTGATTTGAAAGCATAAAATCTAACGAATTTAGATAGTTTCCCTGGTGAATTCAAGCTTGAATCAATTTGTACTCAGACTTTTGAATGTGTTGTAATTTTGACTAAAAACTGAAACAAGATTATTTCTGTAAATCTAATATCTCCTTTCTGAAGTGCTCTGTGATATAAACTCTACTGTACCATGAAATAGTTCTATTGTACTTTTCCTTTCAACTCTGATGGCATGCCTAATAAACTTCTACTTCATTATACAGAAAACGGATTTATTTCTAAGATTGAGTATTATAAGAAAATGGGTTTCCATATTGCTATTCCATCTGATAGACTATTAGGAAATCTGCAAGTGTATAATCACCAAGGATAATCTTGTTATTACCAATTGTTCATGACCTGAAAATAGGTTCAAAATTGCTGAAGGTAAAATCAGAGCTAATTTCTAACAGCTCACAGCTTTAAGAAATTTACACCAACTTGGTATAATTTCACCAACTTCATCTTAATTCTAATGGTATTTATGTTTGCACATTGAGAAATATTGACATTTAATTAAGAAACAGATTATTTAATTAACTATCCATTAATTATGAGGAGCCTCTGAGTGAACAAGATTAAAATAAAATAAAACTTGATATTGACCCAAGCAAAAATTCCATGGCTTTGAAAATGCCCTACAATCACCAATCACCAGTGTCCTTATTTGCTTTATTTTTCTGGTTGTTATTGAATTAATTAAGCTGAGACATTATAACAAAAACTAAAGATAGCCAACAAGCTTACTCTTTAGAAATGTCATTAAATTGTATATATTTTTAAATATCCCAAAGAACAAATGCAGTTGATATGGTCTTTGTCTCTTTTAGCAATGGCCATGGTGGAGGGAGGTGGAGAGAGGAAGAGTGGGGATTGAAAATTAATACACATGACTCATATTCTTCTGTACTCCATCAAAAATATGGGTTTCAAGGCCAATTGCCAGTTCTAAAAGTTTCCTAGAGATATGTGACAACACTGTAAAGAGGAATCACTATAAATCTGATTTTGTGAATTTTTATTTAAAAGTTTGTGCTTTCCCAGATAAGTGACATTTAAGTAAGTATATATCGTGATTTAATAATTGTAATGCTGTGATTTAATAATTTGGCAGTAATTCTGATCTGGGCTGTAAATGAACAAGCTATAATTCTGACTTGATTTGAAATTAAAGGACTCTTTCCCCAGACCTCTTAGCCAGACTATGCCCCAATACCTACACAGAAGCAGTACTGAGTGCCTTAACTCTTCTTTTCTACCTAAGAAGAAACATAACACACCAGGCTGTACAGTGAAATCTTTGTTTATAATAAATTTAGCATTTTAAAAAAAACATTACTAACCATATGCAAAGCCAAATACACCTAAAAAGGAATTTAATCAAAACAAATTCAGTAGGAAAAAGAGTAGATTTAGCCTCCAGACTGATAATGACTAGATTAACCAGCAAATTTTTCTGAGGATTAAAAGCCTTTTATGTATAATTTCAGAAAGATAAATTCTAATATAGATGAATTGAGTTATTTTCATTCTAATATTTTCCTTTTATATATATTATCATGTGATTTTATTTCTATGAAATTTTTATAAAATAATATACTCTGCCTTCCAGGAATTCATTAACTCACTTAAAAATTTTAATGTGGTTTAATTTTGTACCAAATACTGTTTTGTTGATTAAGAAACAGTTAATGATAGGACAAAGTTCTTGCATTATGTAGTTAATTTTCCATTGGGAGAAAAAAACGAAAATAAGAAATATACAAGCATTCATATGCACTTGTGTGTCTGTGTGTATATGTACAATAAAATCTAAATAAGAAATAGTTACTGGGAGAACATAAAGATGGGGGAGGAGTAAGCCATGGAGATCACCTTCCTTCCCACAAATACATCAAAAATACATCTATATGTGGAACAACTCTTACAGAACACCTGCAGAAAGCTGGCAGAAGACCTCGGTCTTCCCAAAAGGCAAGAAATTACCCACATACATGGATAGGGCAAAAGAAGAAACAGAGACAAAAGAATAAGGATGGGACATGCACTTCTGAGAGTGAGCAGTGAAGGAGGAAAAGTTTCCACACACTAGGAAACCCCTTCACTGGTGGAGAAGGGGGCTGGCAGGGTGGAAACTTCATAGCCACGGAGGAGAGTGCAGCAACAGGAATGCAGAGGGCAAAGTGAAGAGATTCCTGCACAGAAAATCAGTGCCGACCAGCGTTCACCAGCCTGAGAGGCTTGTCTGCTCACCTGCCAGGGCGGGTGGGGCTGGGAGCTGAGGCTCGGGCTTCAGAATCAGATCCCGGGAAGAGAACTGTGGTTGGCAGCGTGAACACAGCCTGAAGGCGGCTAGTGCACAACAGCTAGCCAGGAAGGAGTCCAGGAAAAAGTCTGGACCTACCTAAGGGGCAAGAGACCATTGTTTTGCGGTTCATGAGGAGAGGGGATTCAGAGCACTGCATAAACAAGCTCCAGAGACGTGCATGAGCCACAGCTATCAGCACAAACACCAGAGACAGGCATGAAATGCTAAGGCTGCTGCAGCCACCAAGAAGCCTGTGTGCAAGCACAGGTCACTATACACACCTCCCCTCCTGGGAGCCTGTGCAGCCCGTCACTGCCAGGGTCTCGTGATCCAGGGACAATTTCCCCAGGAGAACACACAGAACACCTCAGGCTGGTGCAATGTCACTCCGGCCTCTGCCACTACAAGCTAGCCCTGCATTCTGTACCCCTCACTCTCCCTGGCCTGAATGAGCCAGAGCCCCTGGATCAACTGCTCCTTTAACTCCCTCCTGTCTGGGTGAAGAAAAGATGCCAGAGGGTGACCTACATGCAGAGGTGGGGCCAAGTCCAAAGCTGACCCTTAGGAGCTGTGGGAACAAAGAAAAGAAAGGAAAATTTATCTGTGCAGCCTCAGGAGCACCAGATTTAATTTCCACAATCAACTTGATGTACACTGCTTCTGTTGAATACATGAATAGACAATGAATCATCCTCAAAATGATGTGGTGGACTTTGGGGGCAACAGTTGACTTGGGGTTTGCTGTAAGTGACTGAATAGTTTCTGATTTTTATGTTTATCTTAGTATAGATTATATTGCTTGTTATCATTCATGGATTATTTGTTGGTTTGGTTGCTTTCTTCCTTGTTTTTTATTACTTTTCTATTTTTTCATTTTAATAGTATATTGTTTAAATTTTTATTTTAATAAGTTTATTTTATTTTATATATTTTATTTTATTTTTCTTTCTTTCTTGTCTTTTCTTCCTTTTCTTCTGAGCTGTGTGAATAACAGAGTCTTGGTGCTCCACTGGGTGTCAGGCCAGAAATTCAGAGGTGGGAGAATTGAGTTCAGGACATGAGACCACCAGAAACTTCCTGGCCCAAAGTAATAAAAACCGGTGAGAGGTCTCCCAGAGATCTCCATTTCAACACTAAAATCCAGCTCCACTCAACGACCAACAATCTCCAGTGCTGGACACCCCATGACAAACAACTAGCAAGACAGGAACACAACCCCACCCATTAGCAAAGAGACTGCCTAAAATCATAATAAGGTCACGGACATGACAAAACACACCACTGAACGTGGTCCTGCCCAACAGAAATACAAGATCCAGTTTCATCCACCAGGACACAGGCACAAGTCCACTCCACCAGGAAGCCTACACAACCCACTGAACCAACATTTTCCACTGGGGGCAGACACCAAAAACCACGGGAACTATGAACCTGCAGCCTGCAAAAAGGAGACACCAAACACAGTAAGTTAAGAAAAATAAGATAGAGAAATACGCAGCAGATGAAGGAGCAAAGTAAAAACCTTCCAGACCTAACAGATGAAGAGGAAATAGGCAGTCTACCTGAAAAAGTATTCAGAGTAAAGATAGCAAAGGTGATCCAATACAGTGGAAAGAGAATGGAGAAAATACAAGAAATGTTTAACAAGGACTTAGAATACCCAAAGGCAAACAAACAATGATGAATGACACAATATATAAAATTAAAAATTCTCTAGAAGGAATCAATAGCAGAAAAACTGAGGCAGAAGAACAGATAAGTGACCTGGAAGATGAAATATTGGAAATAACTACCACAGAGAAGAATAATGAACAAAGAATGAAAAGAATTGAGGACAGTTTCAGAGACCTCTGGGACAACATTAAACCCACCAACAAATGCATTCAAATTATAGGGGTCCCAGAAGAAGAAGAGGAAAAGAAAGGGACTGAGAAAATATTTGAAGACGTTATGGTTGAAAACTTTCCTAATATGGGAAACAAAATACTCAATCTAGTCCAGGAAGTGCAGAGAGTCCTTTAAAGGATAAATTGGAGGAGAAACATGCCAAGACACATATTAATCAACCTATCAAAAATTAAATACAAAGAAAAAATATTAAAAGCAGCAAAGGAAAAACAACAAATAACATACAATGGAATCCCCATAAGGTTAACAGCTGATCTTTCAGCAGGAATTCTGCAAGCCACAAGGGAGTAGAAGGACATATTTAAACTGATGAAAGGGAAAACCCTAAAACCAAGATTACTGTACCCAGCAAGGGTCTCATTCAGATTCAATGGAGAAATTAAAATCTTCACAGACAAGCAAAAGCTGAGAGAATTCAGCACCACCAAAGCAGCTTTACCACAAACGCTAAAGGAACTTCTCTAGGCAAAAAACAAAAGAAAAGGAAAAAACATAAACTAACAAACCCAAAAGATTTATGAAAATGGTAATGGGAACATACATATTGATAATTACCTTAAATGTGAATACATTCAATGCTCCAATGGACAGATATAGACTGGATGAATGGATACAAAAACAAGACCCATGTATATGTTGTCTACACGAGACACAATTCAGACCTAGGGACACATGCAGACTGAAAGTGAGGAGATGCAAAAAGACATTCCATGCAAATGGAAATCAAAAGAAAGATAGAGTAGCAATTCTCATATCAGACAAAATACACTTTAAAATAAAGACTATTACAAGAGACAAAGAAAGACACTACATAATGATCAAGGAATCAATCCAAGAAGGAGATATAACAACTGTAAATATTTATGCACACAACATTGGGGCACCTCAATACATAAGGCAAATACTAACAGCCATAAAAGGGGAAATCAACAGTAACACAATCATAGTAAAGGATTTTAACACCCTTCTTTCACCAATGGACAGATCATCCAAAATGAAAATAAGTAAGGAAACATAAGCTTTAAATGATACATTAAAGAAGATGGATTTAATTGATATTTATAGGACATTCCATCCACAAACAACAGAATATACTTTCTTCTCAAGTGCTCATGGAACATTCTCCAGGATAAATCATATCGTGGGTCACAAATCAAGCCTTGGTAAATTTAAGAAAATTGTAATTTTATCAAGTATCTTTTCTGACCACAATGCTATCAGACTAGATATCAATTACAGAAAACAAAACTGTAAAAAATAGAAACTGATGGAGGCTAAACAGTACACTACTAAATAAACAAGAGATCCCTGAAGAAATCAAAGAGGAAATCAAAAAATACTTAGATACAAATGACAATGTAAACATGGTGACCCAAAACCTATAGGACGCAGCAAACGCAGTTTTAAGAGGGAAATTTACAGCAATAAAATCCTACCTCAAGAGACAAGAAAAAACTCAAATAAACTGCCTAAATTTACACCTAAAGTGGTTAGAGAAAGAGGAACAAAAAAACCCCAAAGTTAGCAGAAGGAAAGAAATCATAAAAATCAGATCAGAAATAAATGAAAAAAAAATTAAGGAAACAATATCAAAGATCAATAAAACTAAAATCTGGTTCTTTAAGAAGATAAACAATATTGATAAACAATTAACCAGACTCATGGAGAAAAAAAGGGAAAAGATTCAAATCTACAGAATTAGAAATGAAAAAGGAGAAGTAAAAATTGACACTACAGAAATACAAAGGATTATGAGAGGTTACTACAAGCAACTATATGCAAATAACGTGGACAGTCTGGAAGAAATGAACAAATTTTTACAAAAGCACAATGCTCCAAGACTCAAACAGAAAGATATAGAAAATATAAACAAACCAATCCCAAGCACTGAAATTTAAACTGTGATTAAAATTTTCCAACAAACAAAAGCCCAGGACCAGATGGCTTCACAGGCAAATCCTATCAAAAATTTAGAGAAGAGCTAACACTTATCCTTCTCAAACTCTTCTAAAATATATCAGAGGGGGAAACACTCCCAAACTCATTGTACGAGGCCACCATCACCCTGATACCAAAACCAGATAACGATGTCACAAAGAAAGAAAACCACAGGCCAATATCACTGATGAACATAGATGCAAAAATCCTCGACAAAATACTAGCAAACAGAATCCAACAGCACATTAAAAGGATCATACATCATGATCAAGTGGGGTTTATGCCAGGAATGCAAGGATTCTTCAATATACGCAAATCAATCAATGTGATACATCATATTAACAAATTGAAGTAGAAAAAACATATGATCATCTCAATAGATGCAGAAAAAGTTTTTGACAAAATTCAACACCCATTTATGATAATAACCTTCCAGGAAGTAGGCATACAGGGAATTTACCTCAATATAATAAAGGCCATGTATGACAAACCCACAGCCAACACTGATCTTAAGGGTAAAATACTGAAACCATTTCCACTAAATCAGAAACAAAACAAGATTTCCCATTTTCACAACTATTATTCAACATAATTTTGGAAGTTTTAGCCACAGCAATCAGAGAAGAAAAGGAAACAAAAGGAATCCAAATCGGAAAAGAAGAAGTAAAGCTGTCACTGTTTGCAGACGACATGATACTACACATAGAGAATCCTAAAGATGCTACCAGAAAACTACTAGAGCTAATCAATGAATTTGGTAAAGTAGCAGGATACAAAATTAATGCACAGAAATCTCTTGCATTCCTATACACTAATGATGAAAAATCTGAAAGAGAAATTAAGGAAACACTCCCATTTACCATTGCAACAAAAAGAACAAAATACCTAGGAAAAAACCTACCCAAGGAAAGTAAAGAACTGTGTGCAGAAAACTATAAGACACTGATGAAAGAAATTAAAGATGATACAAATAGATGGAGAGATATACCATGTTCTTGGTTTGGAGGAATCAACATTGTGAAAATGACTATAGTAACCAAAGCAATCGAAACATTCAGTGCAATCCCTATCAAACTACTACTGGAATTTTTCACAGAGATGAAACAAAAAAATTCACAATTTGTATGGAAATACAAAAGACCCCGAATAGCCAAAGCAATCTTGAGAATGAAAAACAGAGCTGGAGGAATCAGGCTCCCTGACTTCAGAGTATACTACAAAGCTACAGTAATCAAGACAGTATGGTACTGGCACAAAAACAGAAATATCGATCAATGGAACAGGATAGAAAGCCCAGAGATAAACCCACGGACATATGGTCACCTTATCCTTGATAAAAGAGGCAAGAATATACAGTGGAGAGAGGACAGCCTCTTCAATAAGTGGTGCTGGGAAAACTGGACAGCTACATTTAAAAGAATGAAATTAGAACACTCCCTAACACCATACACAAAAATAAACTCAAAATGGATTAAAGACC